>NW_020884915.1:5574001-5673143 GCF_003945725.1 Corapipo altera | reverse complement strand
GCTTCACTGCCCGTGCGGAGCGAGGGGGCTGCGGGATGCGACAGACCCGCCGCAACTCTTTCTCTCGCAGCCTTGCGAGGCGCTCAAGAAGTGTTAATTATTTTAAGAACTTAATGTTTCTTAAAATAGTAATTGCCCGGTTTGTGAGCGCGGGCCGTGACTGAAAGCTCGGTGTGAGAGCAGCTGGCATTGGAAAGAAAGGGACGGACTTCTCTGTCACAAATTAACCCTCTTTTCAGCTCTCTAAGTGCTAGCTCGTTTGGTCTATAGATTCTAGTAATAGTGCAAAGAGGTCCTAGGAAAATGTACTTTTTTAGTCTCAATAATCATATTATCATAGGAGAAAGCGCTTTATGTCCTCTTTGGAGGCACCATCTTCCCGCTCTAATGGGGCACCTGTTAACATTGGCTCTTATGGCAATAAAAATAATAAATAATGTGGGTTTTTATAACCATACAACATACTTGAGAAGGAAAGTGTGCTGTTTACTCAAGGGCTTTTGTTACAGAAATACCACTTGAGACTAACCCATTTAACAGAACAGTGACATTTAAGCTGCTTTTGATAATTGTGTGAAGTGACTGGAAGTTCTCTGGTGGGTCAGTTCTCTGCTTGGGTGGATGCCTGAAACAAAGCAAATTTTCACCCTATCTCGTGACATTTGTGGTAATGAAAAGTGCCTCTTTTGCCAACTTGATCACAGATACAAAAAATTGCACCTGCTTTTGAACAGCTTTTGTGGGCTACACATTCCTGCTTACAGAAAGAGGTAACAAATTTTCCTGTTTGGAAAAAGTGTGTATCCTTTGGGTTTGTTCAGTGAGAGACAGAAATGCCTCCAGAGATGAACATGGAAAACTGCTGATTTTTGAGAGTTCCTGTCTAATGTTGTTCAAAGAAAAAAAACCCTCCAGTGTATGGTGATAGAAACTCTGTGTAGCTCCTCTCACCCAGCCATTTGTCAGAGCCCTGAGTTAAGCATATCTGCTGGAATTCATGGACAATTCCTGAAATGTAGATTTAGTATCAGTATACTTCATGAGGACAGGTGCTGTTTAGCAACAGAATCATAGAATCAAGCCTGAGGAAACTATGTCTCTTCCTAAATAATGTTTTCCTAGCTAGGCAATGCCAAAGAAGACAAATTACCCACTGACAGTGAATTCAAAACCCAGCAATGATTTTTGAAGACATTAGGCTCTTGTTAATACCTAAACAAGGACAAAAGCAGAGATGCAGGCAGAAAGAGAGACTAGATGGGAAGAGTTTCCTGTTTTCTTCCATTCTCAGTCTAGCTCAAATGAGAACTTGTGGCTTTTAAAAGTGATTTGAGAATGACAAAACCTGATTGCACGTGTCAGACTTCACTTACCTTCACAAGGATCAAACTTGTACTGACTTTATTGCTTCACTTTCACTGAAATCAGACAGTGAAACTTGTGGGGGTTTTACCACCTTTAAGGTGGTCTTACACTATATCTACCAATATCTTCTCTGTGAATATTTGTTCTCTTTCTATAGAGATTTTTGGCAACAAAATGAAGTATTACACTGGATGTGGGCAATGAATGGAGCACAGAGCTTGTCTAGCTGAGGCAGTATCAGAGTGAAGTCCTGGTGTTCCCAAGTGCTTGATCCTGGTCTTCTCACTTACTCCAGGCTTAACCTCAGTGTAGCCATGCTGACTGCAGCAATCTGTGCCAGAGACATAATCAGGTAAAAGTTGAAGTGGCTTCTTTGAAATTTTAACCCATGACAGAGTCACTTTAAACCAACGAAACCAGACCTCGATTTTGCATTTAACTCTGTAGTTTAGATGCATTTGTGAATTCAGCTGACTCTGTAATTTTCTCATTCAGTCTGGCCTGGCCTTTTTTTACCCACATGAAGGATGAGTGTTCTTCCTCTGCATGTTTACCTGTTCCTTGTAAGAAATCATTGCAGTATAAGCCTGAATTAGGGAGACCTTCCTGAGAAAGAGGAGAAAAATCTCTTACTGCTCCAGTGAGAAATAAGGCACAACTTAGCAAGTGACCAAAAACCACTTATTAATGAAACTTCTTGCTAAACTAATGATTTTCTTTCAAGTGTCTGATTAGTTAACAATAAGACATTCAAGGAGTAAGGTGCAATCAATACTGTGAAGCATGTATATACATACTTTTACTGAAAGCATGTTTTCTAGCCATGTCACTCTTCCTTTTTTCCTTTGGTAGAATTACTGATTTCCTATGCTTATCTGTTGTCTTCTTTTGTATTAACTTGAGGCATCACAGCTGTGCATACTTCCTGCAA
The DNA here is from genome assembly GCF_003945725.1 of Corapipo altera. Taxonomy (NCBI): domain Eukaryota; kingdom Metazoa; phylum Chordata; class Aves; order Passeriformes; family Pipridae; genus Corapipo; species Corapipo altera. Next base: position 5,670,847 of record NW_020884915.1, on the reverse strand, counting down.
GATTGTCTTATAATGTTAAACTGTTAACTTGGTGTTCCCTAAAATGCTGAAAAATTAGGTTGCTTTTAAAGAAGAAAACAAAAACAAGGCTCATATAGGTATTTATTGATGCCCCTTCTACGTGTTGTTTCCCCATGCAGTAAACCCAGTGGGAAATGATGCAGCTAAAAATAGAGCAAAGGAATTGACTGTGCTGAGCTTTGCTGGACGGATATTGCAGTGATCGATAGCTCGCTGGTGCCTTGGGTTTGAGATAAAAGCTGGAGCAGCCAGGCACACAGCCATAAAAGTGATCTGTGATCTATGTATTGCTTGCAACGAGGACTGCACAGGCCTGAACAAAGGGAGAAGGAGCCGTTTTACCCTCCCACTGATGCTTCATTGGTGTTTGGGGAACAACTAACTACATCTAAGTTTCCATCCTCCCCCTTCCTGGCTGTTGCGGCTCTTTTCTCTCTGCTGCCCCAAATAAGCCTTAAGTCACTCGATTCTCATCTCTTTAGTGGTGAATTTATTTTTGAGCACTGACTTCTACGTTCGAGTTGAGCGAACAATTCTTGGGAGCCCAAATTAGAAATTGCGCCGGGGGTTCAGTCCGGCCTCTCTGCAACTGCATCTCTGGCAGTGCTTCACATCAGGGGAAGGGAATGTGAGGCTGGCTTAGCTGGCAATTAAGGCTTCTCCTACCTGCAGTGCTTTACATTACTAATGCTGATGTGCACTCTGTCAGGTTAGCAAGTTAGTCACTGGGTTAAAAAGGTACTGCGTATGAAAGGCATAATGTGGAGCAGTTGGCAAAATTATCAGTAGGGGATTTTTGGAGGATTGTGACTGGCTCTGTCCAGATTCCCTGCAGCTGCTCTGTGTAGTTATTTAAAGCCCCCCCCCCCTTTACATGGTAAGCAGGAAGTTAGTTTATGGGGATATCAGTTAATCTGAAAACAAGAGGTGGATCTAATCGAAAGTAAGAGGCAGGAACATGAAGAACTCGTGCTGGAGATCATGGCAGTGTCCAGGCAATCATGCAAGAGGCAAAGCAAAGGAGGTATTGCAGAGTTCTGTGGAACTCCTGGCACTGTGTGCCTCTTATCTAAAGGACAAAGGAAGAATACTTGTGCCAGGTGGCAGCATTCTTGCCTAGGAATCATATTTTTAACACTTGTATACACAGGCAGGATTTTTCCATAATCACATGGCAAAAATAGAATTGTTCCCACTGGAACTGTGATAAGGCAGGTAACAGCCCAATATGCTGTGGGGTGTATAGACAGTATCACGCCCTAGGTAAGCTCTGTCTCCAGAGCTTTCTGGGGCATCTGTGGTCTCTCTTCATGCCAAGTTAAAGGTAAATGTAAATTAGAAGAAATGGCTTGTTCACACAGATCACGTTATTTAATTACAGGCAGAAAGAAAAATGCTGTATCTTAAATATGTTGCAGAAGCTGTTGGTTTGATTATTTTTCCTTCTTGGTTTTACAGACAGGAAAATCAGGCATGTGTTGGGTAAGTGACTTGTCTGGCATCACCCAGTAGGTCAGGTAGCACGAAAGTGTGTTTTTTATGGCTGATGGCAAAGCCTTATGATTAATAAATGAGGTGCAGTGTAGCAAGTGGTTTTAGTGTTGGAAAATTGCTGTTTAAGGAAGTGAAGTCACAGAAATGCTGCTTGCAAAATGAGATTTTAGATGCAAATGTGGACCCTGACTATAAACTGTGAAATCCACAGCCCTCTCTTCAACCATTATTTACTTATTCTCATTTTTTTATGAGGCATTGTTTTGCTAATTCTTGAGACTTGTACTTTCTCCTGTATTCCAGATTTCTGGTTCACAGCTAATAGGAAGGCAGCAGGTCGACTACCTGCTTCTTAGGCAAGCAGGCAGTGAACAGGAATAACTGAATAAAGTGTGTCAGTCTCATTGCCCTTGACAAGGATATCTCTGTTAGTCCTCTAAAGGGCTTTTCTTTAACCCTGCCCATTAAAGCTGACAGGGTGGGTGGTGATTCCAGCTCTCCTAAGAGTGCTCTGCTCCTTGTAGCAGTCATTGCTTCTTTCTCAGACATGTCCAGTTTGGCCCATCAGGTGCTTTCTGTGCATGGGCCAACTTCCACTCCTGGGCACAAAAGGCAGGTGATGTCATGTCAGCACTGAGGTGTTTTAGCTTCAGAATCATCTTAGTGATCAAAAGAGGACCTTTTTTGTTCCTGCAACAAGATTGATCTCCAAGATGGTCATTGTGTTTGCTCCAGGCTCTCTGTGCTGAAAACCTGAGGATTAGGTTTCTCCTTTTGTTTCCAATAGTGTTTATTTATTCCTGATGGCATCGCTGGCCTTCCTCAGTCAGAGCACATGTTAATGTAATACTTGGATAATACAACCCAATAATTAAAGAGGGAACAAAAGGCCTATTTGCCTACACATGTGTATGTTAGGAAATAAAAACTCAGCATTCACCAAGTGGAACATCAAAAGCAGCTTGGCCTGTAATTGGGTTACATGATGCGACTGACACGAAGTTCTACTGAGACAGCTCATGCAACTCAGCTTATTCATGCTTTCCTTCAGTCATTAGCTAATGATATCTTGCTCAAATGCCTGTGTGCTCAGTCCATATATTTAAGCACAAATTGTGAGTAAAAGGGTGAGAATGCAAAAGTCTTCAGCAGCTGAAGTTTGGAGTCAGCACTGAGAGCAGATCACTCTGCACCTTCCAATTTCTGTGGTTATCTGGGCACTGTTAACTAAGCACGAAGTAGGTTTTATTTTGCCTTTCTGTGACAAAATGTTGTTGTTGTTGGTTTTTTTATAAATAGAATTGATACATCATTCTTAGATTTTAATATTGGGCACTACTGGCTTTTTTGGTTATTCATGGTGATTTCTGATAAATACATTTAAGCATGTGTGCAAAGGAGACTTGGTTGTTGTATTTCAGTCACTCATTTTAGTTTTATTGTTGTATTTGGATGTGAAAGAACAGAATCATGCTATTCCCTTCTTCCTAAATATTTAGAATCTGGGTTTGATATCATGGAAAGTGTGTTCTGAAGTTAGATTTTATCAGGTATTAGCATTTTCTCAGTCATTTGAGCAACTAGAATACTTCTGTTTGCATAGTACTCCACAGCAGCAGCTTACAAGTTCAGGACCACTGAAGTCAGCAGACCCTCTGTTTGCTTACAGAAAGATGTTTAATCTCTTGGCAGTGTTGGTAAATTTTGTTTTTCCTTTGCTTTAGATAATATTTACAAAACAGGTGCAATTTAAATACTTGCACTGCTGCTCTGCAAGAGCTACAGAGGTGCTACATGGGTGTATAATACACAGATGCTTTAGAGAACTGACTTGTACTGCAAATAAGTTAAGAAAAATGCAAGAGTGCGATGGCAGCAAAAATTGCTTTTAAACTTTATTTTGTAGACCGTTTTAGTATAAGGGGAATGAAAAATGTATTATGTAAGGAGTCTCAAAAGGGAGGTTCTGAGTTCAGTAAACTATTCAAGTCATCTAGCATGCACACAGAATGTTTTGACAAATTTAATTTGATTGGTACAGCCACCTGGAAAACTCCAATGGCAATTTGTTGGCATAAGCAGTGAGTGAATTTGCAGGTTTCTGTGTTTCAGTCTGGAATAACACTTGAGCAGTCGCTGGGGCACACTGGGAGTTATGCCATTATCCACTCCAGATAGTACAGCTGTATTAGGAATTCTGTTTCAACGCTGTGTTTTCTCTTGCTGTCGCTTTTTTTCCTTCCAATGGCTCGTGGCTTCAGAACTTACTTAAAATCCGGGCAAGTTGGAGGATTTTAGTGTCAGTGCTGAGCATGCCCTTCCCATGGGAAGCCAAGGGAAGGATGTAGGGGTATGAAGTGGTTTTTTCCAGTTGCACAACCCGTGCTGGCTGCACCTTTATTTATTGTGGTGATGGCCTGACAACAGAAACATCCTGGTCCCGAGAGGTGGGAGCGCTGTCATTCCCTGAGCAGAAATCCCAGCGTGGCTCAGCTGCCCCTCACAGCTGGGCCAAAACACCCCTGTTGGACTGGATGTGAGGACTCTTCCCCCAGCACCTCCCGAAATGGTGGATTGGGTTTGAGTTCCTGGCGGTGTTGCAGGCTCCCTGAAATGTAGACTGGGACTGTTGTCAAAATGTCTCAGCTGCTCAAGGGAGGTTTTTTTGCATTTTTGTGCTCCCCACTTTTTGGGGAGACTGTCTGTTAAATGTAAGTGGAGTGTGTGATCAGAGCTGGGATTGCTGCAGTGCTGGTACTCAGTCCTGCTGCTTACTGAAAATTGATTGATCCTCTGCTGCTTGTAGCTACTCTCAGCTTTGTTATTAAGGAATTTATTGTTTCTTTAGAGGAGGGCAGAGGAATTTTACTTCAGTTTGTTTTAATGCAGAAACCTGATTTGGGTTCCTGTTTTTTATGTGTAAACATTCCTTTATTACACGTCTCTCTCTTTGTGCAGATTTGTGTTCAATGTGAGCTCTGGACTCTTCCAGATAACATGTTTGTTAATATAACAAGCAAGAACTGTATGTGATAGAAGGCAAATAAAACCAGAAAATTACTTCTTTTTTTTTTTTTTTTTTTTTGTGCTGGCTGGGCTCTAAAGCGCAAATTAAAGCATTCAGAGCGAATCCATGAATTTTTTTTCTCTGTTGTGTGATGATGGGAGTTTTCCAGAACTCGATTCCATTCCTTCCCCTTGCACACTGTCCCCAGGCACACCTGAGCTTCTCCTGCAGTGTTCCAGAACCTGTTTGTCCAGGCTGGAAACACAGACTCCCTTGCTCAAAACAGAACTGCTTGGGCTGAAAGCCTGGCCACGGGGGTACTGGGATCTGCTCCTACTCGCTGTTGTGTAGGATTGTCACTAAAAAGGGACCCAAACCACTGGCAGCATCTACCTGAACCCAAGGCCTTGGTAGTCTTTGGTGCAGAGTACATGGATTGCCCATGTTTGTGATTGTATGACAGTGGGAATGGAGAAAAAACGACCAGGAATGTTTAAGATGTGGTGATACAAACTGGCTAATATAAGCAACTGTTTACAGAGTTAACTATTAATTAAGTGTTGAAGGGAACAATGTAGATCAGGAAGAGCAATTGTGATGAGAGCACCTTTTCTGAACCTGATCTCTGCCTCAGAGCTACTGATGATGGGGAAAACAAGGACACTGTATTTGTATCTTCACTGAGGGCTGCTCCAGTATGACTGCACGGGTCAGAGGCACTGCTCTGTGGTTAGACCTGACTACAGGGCAAAAAAAACCTGGGGCAAAGGACCAACTCTATACTAACTTTCCACAGAGGCAGCGCAGGTTGTCTGAAGCTGTAAGAATATGTGAGAAGTTACAGGAGTATAGTTTATGCTGTGGCTCTTAGAAGGGCCAGTGTTTCCATTCAAAACCAAAACAAATCCAAAGACAACAACAAAAACCAACCACACCAAACCCACCCAATCAAGTGGGGAGGTAAAGTAAAACTGAAGGTGCAAGATGAATGGCTTGGAAAAGCAGTCCAACCTGATTTTGGTTTAGTTCTGGGCTACTGCTTTTGTATTTTTTACCAGGGCTTAAGCTGCTGTGGCAGATTTCTCAGATTGCTAGGCAGGTTCAAAACAAGGGCAGCCTCACAGGTCTGAACATGAAGACATAGAAGGGGAAGCCTGTGGTTGGACTCGGGGTGGAGGTGGTTCATGGAGGATGGGGAGGATGGACACTGTCCATGTTGAATCCTTGGCAATGATTTACCACTGTGGATTACTCCAGATGATTGGAGGTCTTATCCCCAAATGAAGCCTTTCAAAACACTGCAGACCCCCAAAATGCCCAGAGAGGAGCTGACAAATAATCCTGAGCTCTCTACACCCAGGTGGAGCGGAGCTGGTTTGCCTGACAGCCTTCTCATGTCAGGCCATCCACAGGTGCTCCTGGCCCACCCAGCTCCTAAACCCTTCCCAGCACCGACCCTTCCCACAGAGACGCTGGAAGTGAGGGAATCTCCTTTTTATAGCAGTGGGAGCCGTGGCTGTAGGGGGATGGCTGGGGAATGCTCGGGTTACTCCGTCAGGGAGACTGTGCAGAGCAGCTGGTGCAGGCTGGGCACAGAATGCCTGGAGTCAGCTCGGAGCACCAAGGTGCTTCTTCCCACTGTGGAATCACCAGTTTCCCTCCCAGCTCGCCCTGTGGACACTTGGCTCTGCCTCGGCCTCACATTGTTGTCAGCTGAGCACACCTCACATTTATTTTCCTGCAGATGCAGTTTGCTGACGAAACCGCCCATCCCGGTGGATCCCGGGAGAGGAGGCTGCCAGGAGGGCTCTGGGTGCGGGGTTGTGCCGGTGGGAGGTGAACAAGCACATGTTTGTTGGTGTGTGGGGTTCTGAAAGCCCCTGGCCAGCCTGTGTTGAGCAGAGGAACGTGGTTTCCTGGTAGGGTGAATTTAAAATGACTCATCTGTCGGCGGTGGATCCCGGTGCAGACCTTGGCATGAGATCATCCTTGTTCTGCAGCTGGGAAAGCCAACTTCAGATTGCTGCTCCGTGCGAACTTTCTAGGCCTGGCTCTCCTCTGTGTCTCTTCCAGAATTCTCCCTTTGTGGAGGGTTTTTTAATGAGTAAAAGGAAGTGGAACATCGAGGCTCAGACTTTGAACTTGTTCCTTTCTGTGTTTTTTACCTTTATTAGTTTCCCTAAATAATAGCCTTTATTCTCTGAAGTTTCATTGCTTACAGGAATTCTCAGAAATTGCTTTTTAAGGGAATACTGTCATGTAGAAAGAACACTGATAATCTGGTTGGTAAAATACTTAATTCCTAATGAATTGGTATATTAACGCGTACAGAAGGAACATGAAATATTTTTGCAGCTTAAACAACTCTTTAAAAATAGGGTTTCCAACACTTGCACCATATGTCCCCTTATTAAATTCTCCTCTTACTGAATAATGACATTACCCTCTGAATGACAGAGGTGCTTGTTATATGATCTGACTTAGAGATACATCTGGAACTTGGCCCTCGCGGGGTCTCAAAATAGACTGACCAATGCAGGAAGAACTTACTAGAGGACTTGTGAAGGCTCTGAGTTACAAACCACTTCCACCCTTGCCAGGGCTTTGACATTGTCCAGTGAGCCCACTCAGACAACCCAGGGATTTTTTCATCTTGCTTTTCAGCCTTTTACTCTTTTTTTAGGCTGTCCTGTCTTCCCCTCCCCTCTCCCTCAATGTTTACTGAACCGAATCCTCCCTTTGCTGGAAGTGAATATATTCTTCAGTGTGCAGCTCAGTATGTCTTCAGTTAGCTGGGGGAAGAACAATACCAACAAGGTTGTGTTTCTGATGGGATTAGTCTTCCTTGAAAATGTCCTTTCAGATGTTATCTGTAGCACAGATGTGTTCTGAGAGGTGCTAAGGAAATGCCTCTTGTTTGAGTTGGATGAGCTCCACCTGAAGAGGGTGGACTGATGGATGCAAGTTATAAACGCATGCTAAATAAGAAATCTTGTTGTAGTTAGGCAGGTATTTTAAAGCCCAAGATTGTATTTATGAGAAGTGGGGCTAAAGGCCCCACACACCAGCAGATTTTTCAGCTTCCTCTCTTCTGCTGCCTGCAGAGTTAGCACCTGCTGCCCTGCACAGGCCTGAGAGGTCTCAGCTCCTCATACACAGCTGATGCTGCTTTTAGGACAGACCTTCAGGCAGCTTTTTCTTACGGGCTTTACTGAGCTCCCAATAAGCGCTCTGTGATGTTTTTAACTTCCAGGAAGGCCAGTCGTCAGCAAACGGCCCATCTCGCGACAGCCCCAGGCAGCCGCCGGCAAGAGAAGGAAACATGGGATACCCCAAGCTCCGGGCCGGCTACATCCCCATTCCTGTCATCCACGAGGGCCTGGACGGCAGACAGCAGCACCCCTGCTTCTCTGCCCCGCAGCCCGGGGCGCAGAGGTACAAGGCAGAAGCTGTGCCCAGCACGGTGCAGGCACAGCCACCGCTCCGAGGGGCCTATTCCGGCCCCGAGTCCCCCGTGCGGGGGCCGGCGGAGGCCGCCCAGGCGGATAAACAGTGTGGACAGACAACGGCAGCTGCGGCCCCGGCAGCACACGGACCCGAGGTAACCGCGGCACCGCGGGCTGGCTCCGCTCTGCGCCCGCAGCCTTTGTGGCCTCAATGTCACACGGGGAGTTGATCCTTCAGAAAAGCCAGACTTGCCACGGGATTGCATTTTCCCGATGCTTTCCCAGTATTAAAATGCGAAAGTTGCGCAGTCACGGCGGCGTAAATGTGTCTGGGTTTTGTAGAGTCACCTGCTTCCATTCTGGAGTGGTTCTGCAGAGATAAATGCATGTGAAGGACTTCTGCAAAAAGCAGCCTCTGAGCTGAGCAGGTCCTGCAGCAGGGGAGGCGTGTTCTGGGGTTATGCAGGTTCCCTCACAAGTGGAGGATAAGGACGAGTCTCTTGTGTTCTGCACCATGAGCCAAATTGAAGTGAACAAAGTGGGAGAGACAAAAATAAAAGTGTCCAGTCAGCGAACAACCCAGGCCACTTCAGAAGTTCTTTGCTTCCTAATTTAATATTTCAGTTGTATAAAGAGTATGGATTTACATAAAAGCAGATTTGAAAGTGAATTGTAAGGTGGTTTTGTCCTTCGGTGGCATGTGGAAATATTTTCAAACTATGAACTTCTTTGAAAAAAGTCACCCTGCTTGTTCTGTGTTTCAGCTGGTAGGATTTTGGTTGACCTGTTCTCTGTGGAGAACTAGCAAATTGGTATTCTTGTAACATATGGAAATACCAACCTCATTTTTATTCAAAGTAAGATGAGCAGGAAATTCAGCCTTCACCAAGCTGAAAACATATCAGGTCTGTAATTCAGCAGTAGTGGCATCTTGTCTGAAACTTATTTGGAGTCTGAACAATGTAATTAAAATCCTGTTGGCAGGTTTCTCAGCTGTCTTGACTAACGATGCCTTGTCCATGCAGCACCAGGACAAGAGGCCCAGCTTTTCCTGCTTCCAAGCTTTGTGTTGTCTGCAGAGTGGCTCCAGGAATATGTCTTCTGTGCCACTTACTGAAGTCCTGAGAGATAACCAGAGAGGACTCAGAAGTTGATGTGACAAACTTAGGCAGTGCAGTGACGGTGCCAGCTGAGCAGAGCCTGTGTTGGTGACTGCAAGCTGTGTGTCAGCAAGGCCAGCAGTAGTGCCAGTGCTGGGGGCTATAATGCAAACCAGCAGTTGTTTATTTAGGGTTGCTGTTTCATGGGCAGCTGAGCATTCACCAGCACCAAAAGAGGGGTCTTGTTCCCCTTCTCTCCTGCCTTGCCTGCCCTTCTCTTGCCTTCTGGCTGTGTTGTCCTGCCCTCTCCTGTTCCATCTCCAGTCTGACCTGGCCTTTCACTAAGCTGTGTCACACACCCAGAAGGGAATCAGCTGCTGGAGCTGGTGCAGAGTGGGTGAGGGGATGGACTGGCAGAGCAGGAGGTGGGAGGCAGCTGGGAACAAACTGCAGACCCACAACCTTGAAAATGCTGAGAACTGGATTCTGCAGCAGCTCAGCCCAGTGCTTGTTTCTAACAGCAGATCTAAGCTAGTGCAGCTCCCGCTGCTGGTGCCAAGGGGTTGAGGTGCTGGAAGGTCCAGGAGAGGGGGGAAGAAGGGGCATTAGCCATATGTGTATTGCCATAGCCTGATACCAGATTAGTGACATGCTTTATAAAAACCCCAACAAAATATACAGAATCTGTTAGTGTGAGTGGGATCAGAAGTCAAAACGTTGTGTGCTTCTGTTAGGGTTTGATTTTTGTCTCCAGCTTAGAATTTGTTTGCTTAGCTTAATTTACCTCAAATTTGACAGGTTTAGACAGGAACAGCCATGCAAAAGCAGCAAACGTTCTGACTGAGCATCCACTCCCTGCTCATTTGAGGGCTGGGAATGCTGTAGCTCAGGTTTCTACTTGTTCTAATGATGCTCTCAAACTTCTGTGGTTTGTCTAGTGAGGCTCTTGGCCAAAAAACCAGGGAAATGGAGCCCTTGCATGCTGGAAACACAAGTTCAGTTTCTATGATGACTGTCTCCTTTTCTCTTTGGAAATGAAAAGTATTGTGAGCACAAAATGGTTAAAATGTACTAATGGATTTTGTTTTCATGGCAGCCTCAACCTCCTGCAGCATCTGATTCTCCAACAGTTTCCTCTCAGTCCTCTGGCAGACCCAATGCGGGAAGCCATCAGCTTCCTCGTGGTTATATTCCAATTCCTGTGATCCACGAAAATCTCCCCCGTCAGCCCACACAAGCCTACCACCAGGCCCAGAAGACACACTACCCTGCCCAGCAGAGCGAGTTCCAAGCCCACCAGCCGGTGTTCCACAAGATCCAGCCCGAGGAGAGGGAGCCCAAGGCGCCGCGGGCGCAGTCTCCGTTCAGGGTGGCTCAGAGAGGCTCTTCGAGTCGGGAGAGTTCACCAGCCAGAGTTACCACCCAGATCCAGCCCCCAGCTCCCATCAGAGTGCAGACAGTTGTAGACAGACCCCAGGTACGTAGAGCTGGGAAGGGAATCACTTCCCAGGGACTTTAGGCTAGCGCTGGAAAATGAGCTTGTACTAACACATACATGAAAGCACATAAAGCAGCCTCATTTCTAGATTTAAACAGACTGGGAGATACTGAGATTAGCACTGGGAGATACTGAGATTAACATTAGCAGCAAGTTGTCTTTCCACCTCTCAGGACTGTGGAGTCTTTGGATCACTGAAATGTGATTTCAGACATGATTTGATCTTCTCTCGTCAGAGTATAATTTGGTGTAATTACACTGAGGTCACTGATGTTGCATTATGTTTATGAGAAGAAAATCAGGTCCATGGGATTTGTGACATCTATGTAAATATACTTCACAGATGTCTCAGAACCATTTAGGGATAGCATCAGATGCACAAAATCATTTTAGCTATGAAGAAAAAGGATCAGCAAAATCTAGTCTTAGAAGCATGCTCTTGGTTGTAGAACCTGTTGCTTATTGAACACTTTTTCCATGTTAAAATTCTTACTAAAACTACAGTTAAAGACTACTGGGAATTAGACAGCTATGAGTGTGTGGAAGTGGGTGTGTACAAGCCTTGATTTCCTCTCTGGAGAGAAAAATGAGGGGAGCAGAATTAGGTTAATATATTTATTTGAAAACCCATGTGCTAGGACAAAACAAGGAAGACTTCAGGTTAAATAGCATATTTTAGGTCATAGTGCTAATTTATTTTCGTGGGTGAGAGTTTGTGCTCCCTACTCAATTTTTATGTGCAATGGGTAAAGCAGTAAGAGGTTGTCAGTGCAGGCCACTTACTTATTTGGTTTAAATAACATATAGATATTTTAGATATAAATATTATACAGAAAATATAGATATTTCAGCCATCTAAATCCACAAGAGTTGGATTTGGCATCTTTCAAAATCCCTGTATATGTGCACAAACAAGTAAAGGAGGTGTCAGGGAAAGGAAAACACAGATCTCACAAAGTGCAGTTTTCTGCTAAGATTTCAAAACTAATCTCAATTTCAAGAGGTTTCTGATTTGATGCCATAGATCTGGAGTAATCCCAAGGATTGTCCCTAATCACTCCAGTGTAATAAGATTGACACAGTAACCTCTGCATGTAAATACGCTAAAGATAAAATCAGTAAAAATAAGCACTGGCAAAAAAAAAGGAATGCCCTGAGAATAGGAACAGGATGAGAATAGCCTGAAATGGGACTAAAACTCAAAGTAATTGGCTTTTCAAGAAGAAAGGTGAGCTCTCAATTATTGACCCACAGGATGAAATCTTGACTGTACTGCTGTCAACTGCAAAAGATCTTACTGACTTCAGTCAGATCCTGTTTACAGAACTGCTCATGGGGCTGATTTTATTGAGCACAGGCAGGATTTGGAGTATTGAAGTTTAATGTTTGTGAGAGTTGATTTGTGCCTGTAGTCTGCAATAGCTTGAAAATGCTTTTCAGCACAGTGCTGTTTTTGAAAACAGTAAAATTCAGCAGTGCACAAGAATGATTAATCATCTTGTATGTGAAAATGGCACTGCTAGGAGGACAGAAAACTGGGGGTTAGGTTACTTGTTCTTTAGAGGCAAATAAGGAGCTTTGTGTCTCAACACAAAACTTGCCTTGCTCACCAGGTTTCTCAGCAACAAGTCCCTCCTCAAGAGCCACCAAGAGCACCCCCTGCGCCTGAAATGAAGCCTGAGAACAAGGCAGCCCCACCGCCCGAACCCGAGGCACCGTCAACATATATCCCAATTCAGGTCACCCACCAAGAACCAGATCCTAAACCAGCACCCCAGAAGCCTCCAACCATGGCAGAGAAAGCTGAGAAAAAGGCTCCTCCCCCTGCTAAGGTTGCTCCCCCACAGGAAAGGCCTCCTCCTGAAGAAGCGCCACCGCCGCCAAAGACGATGGAAACAGGAGAACCTCCAAAGCATCCTGGTGTTTTGAAAGTGGAAGCAATCCTGGAGAAAGTACAAATGCTTGAGCAGGCAGTCGACTCCTTTGAAGGCAAGAAAACTGACAAAAAATACTTGATGATTGAAGAGTATTTGACCAAAGAGTTGCTAGCCCTAGACTCAGTGGACCCTGAGGGTCGTGCGGATGTGCGCCAGGCCAGGAGAGATGGTGTAAGGAAGGTCCAGACCATTTTGGAAAAACTTGAACAGAAAGCAGAAGATGTCCCAGAACCTGTTGATGGACTTCAGCCAAATTGTCCAGAGCCTAAGCCACCACAGGAAATCATGGAGATTGAACCTGTGGTAGTCAAGAGTAAGGGAGATACCAGTAATAAAAATGCTAAAGAGGAAACCAAAATGGAAAGACATCAGCCTGAAACTAAGGAAGAAGTGTTTACCAATCTGGCTACTACAACAAACACATCTAATAACCCAACTGAACCATAGCTATGTGCTGAAATCCAAATCTCTCAGACTTTATAACTTAAAGTGTGTTTAAGTGAATTTTAAGTTGCATGCATTTCCGGAGCTCTTTTCAACTGGTTTTAATCAACGTAGCAGCTTGGGACACAGTAAACACTTTGTGGGGAAAGGAGGGAGCTAGAAAGAACGTAATGCATTTATCCTTTATTCTTACACTATATAAAAGACATGTTTCAAAAATAAACCCTGTACATCAATTGCTTTTAGATCAGCTGAGTGGGAAAAAAACCAAACTACTTCAGGGTTAATATTGATGCGTGTTGTTTAGGGTGTATTCTTTTGCAGGTGATTTTTGTAAAATCAGTGGCCTGCATTGTCAGAATACCAGTCCTCTTATAAGTATAGCCACTCTTAACAGTAATGTTTTTATTTTTAATGTTCACAGTTGGGCACTTTAAGTAATGATGGATAGAAAGCGTGTAAGAAACTGTAGGGATATTTATATGTGTGCAGGACTTCGATGCTATATTTTAAGAGGGAAATAAAATGATATGGAAGCCTAATTTAGTCTTGTGATTTTATAAGGTGGAAATGTAAAGGCAGTAGTTGGATTTAAAAACACTCTCTAAACACAGAGATTTGTTAGAGCAGTGTTGTAGTTGAAGTCTGACAACTGTTTTCTCACCAAGACCAAAATGTGTCTTTCCTCATTCACCTCCTCCCTTTTGATGTTGTTGCTGTATCCCATCTATGGATTCAGGAAGAAATTTGGCTTAGCATTTCCCTCTCTCCCCAGGAGTCACCATGTAACAGAAATGTTTATAACATTGAGATCTGTATCTACTGCAGTTGTCTTACAGAAATTTACAGTATCTTAACTTCTTCTGCAAAGTCATTAGTTGTTTATTAACAGTATTTCTGAATTTCCAGCCAGACACACTCTGTTTATAGGCCCAATATGATTCCTCTCATTTTGTGAACAGTTTAAGCAATACTTTGTTCTAAGTGATTAGAGACTTACACTTAAAGAAGGGCCATAAGACCTACTTCAGATACATCCATGTCAAAGGAAAGCAGAGTCAGACCACTGCAGAAGGAGTGCAAGGGAGGAGGGGCTCCTAACCAAACCCCAGAAGTTACCCTTGATATGCATTTGTAAAATTAACAAATCTTTTTTTACCCGACAGCAGGTTTACAGTGTAGGAGGAAAAGTTCAATATAGCTGCTCAAGGCAATTGATTACTTACTGAACTACGCTCTGAATCATGAAAGGGGATTGGAAATTGGGTTTAAACCCACCTGAAAATCTGTTTTTAAGAGGCAGTTTGAGAGTCATCATTGAGAACTGTCACTCCTTATTTTAAAATAACATGTAAACTGTAGTGCAACGTGTGGTTTTGAAGTAACAGTGTGACTGTGAACTGTCTGCTTAGTTGTAGGTAGAAGGGTGATGTTTCTTTTAGTTTCATTTTGATGGTCAACATCATCATGTAAGAATACACAATGTCTTGTAGCCTATTGGCTCCCCCAGCTTTGGGAGCAGCATTGTAAGCATTCTAGTGAAGAGGTGTGAAAGTTCATCTGCCTGCATGATTCTTGCATGAACTCACTTCAGTGACATATTGCTCAGGCAGGATTACATTTCAGTTGAGGACACACATCCCTGACATCATGTAACAAAAATATTTAAATCGAGGAAAATCAGCTCTGGGTTTTTAGAACTGAGCTCTAAGGGAGGTCTGGGAGGCACGAGACCCTGTCTCTGTATGGTTTTGTTTAGTAGTCCACTAAAACAATCCAGATTAAAACCACCTCATTAGCTGAGGTGGCACTGTACAAATTAAGGTTATAGTCTTAAAAATGTACTATTTACAGGAAGTTAAACAGGTGCTAGCTTTTTAAACATGTCATCTGCTGCTAATGGAGCCTGATTCACGTTATACTATTCCATGTTAGTCAGAGTAGGTGGAGTCAAATGTAATTACAACTGATGGGGTTCTTTTTAAGAAGCAAAGCTGGAGGTAGAGCTACACTCTGCCAAGTGGCACTTTAAAAGTTGGTCATTAAAGTCAGTGATACTCCTGCAGAATTAGGTACAACTCAAAATGAGTGAGGTTTCATGATCTGGCCTAATAAGGGAAAGTACATTTGGCTGCCCTGGAGCTGCTGGGCTGGGAGACTGCTGCTCTGAGTCATAGTCTCTCTTTGTTTCCTCTGTTGCTCAAGACTAAACTGTGCCCAGTCCAGCATATATGTCTTGACACATCAGCATAGCTATGAATTCTGCATAAGGGCTGGGAGGAGGGAGTAGCCAAGGAGGAAGCAGCTGAAGATTCCCACCCATTCCCTGTAAGCTCCTGACCTATTCCTTGCAGAGCCTGTTTGCTTCCTGGCGTTGGTACCAATGCTGGGGGGAGCTGGCAGAGGACAGGAGGAAGGTTCTTCATTAACTTGCATTTCTGCAGTGTGGTGCTGGCTGGTCTGTGGCTTGAGCCTGGGTAGCTTGGCTTTGAAACTCAGGTAGAAAGTACTTAGGGTTTTAATGCTCTCGACAAGAGTTCTGTTCCATCACATTACTTTTCACATACAGCTGTGTGCAGCAAAAAGCAAATGTACTGCTGAAAGCAAGATGCTCAAATACAAGGTGCAATTGCAGTAGCCATTTCAAAAAAATCGACTAAATGTCAAGCACTTAATTTATTCAAGAGGCAAACAATCCCCAAGTCAGTGAGAGGCACTGTTTCAGCTCATTTACAAGTAGCAAGAGGGGTATGAAAAGCCTGTACACGGAAGCATAGTGAAAGCTTAGGCTATTTTCTGAGTGCACTATCTTGTCCAGCTTGTGATATTTTAAATGCCACTAGTGGCCTGTTCTCTATATTTAAACTCTCCCAGCAGCAAGGCATTGTGTTTCCTATAAATATAGCATTTTGACTATTTATTTACACACAGCCAAATCATGCCCTGCCCTGAGGAAGGGGCAGCAGAAGTTACATTGCCCCCCAGAGCATGCTGAGACAACTGTGCACTCTGGTGTCTGATTCCTCCCTTTTTCCAAGGGGAGGTACAAGCTCTTTATGTGGAATATGTTTTACTTCCAGCTTTCTGTTGGCCCAGCTGTATTTGCAGACAAGCTGGGGAAGGAAAGGAGAACAAATCAAACTCCACCCAGAGGGCAGGAAAGCAGCAGAACAGTGTGTAGAGGCAGTGTCATGGAAGGCCTAGCCCAAACCACCACAGGCAGGTCATGCCCCTGCACTCCAGTAGCAAGGTAAGGCAGCCTAGGAAAGCCCTTGTATCCTGGGAAAGCTCAGGATCCTCAGGAAGGATATATCATGGAACATCTTAAACTGGTAGTTGAAATAATAATAATAAAAAAAAGCTTCTGGTGGCTGGCACATAGCTGCTGAAGAGGACAAATCTCCATCAAGGTATGTTTGTGACAAGGTTTTAATTTGCTGGGGTTTCAGTCTCCCTCCTTAGATGTGCATGTGTTGATCTTTTTAAATATAGAAGGCACTACTGCATCCTGGACTTAAATAAGACAGAAACATGAGGGCAATATGGGCTTAGACCAAAGGACTAGTTATGGGCAATAATGTCCATGCTTTTGGTCCTGTTGCATCCAAGAAATAAAATGCAGGTGTACCAGCAAAGGAATTTAAATGCTGTGAATGTTTAATATTATATAAATCTCCAGGTTTGTTTGAAAAGCTATCAGTACCACAATTGTTCTGACAGAAACAAATCCAGCCCTTATGGGCCACAGGGGTAAAGGATGCCTTTAGAAATAACTAATCTGAGCTCAGTGCTTGCTGCAAAATACAGATTGAAGCCAGAAGTTAACCATGCAAAATACCATTTCCTGAAGCCTTACCATAAAATATTAAAACTCAACCCCCAAATTTCTCTGGAGATATATATATAATATTGTCATTAATGACATATGAGCACAATCATTTTAGCAATAGATACAATGATTTCATTGGCTCTTTCACCTGTTTTTGTGGCTAGAAGCATTCTAATGGTACAGGAGAGCCAAATGAACAAGTGTGTTAGTTTTCACTTAAGGTAAAGCATTTGTTTAAAGATAAATGGGTGACACTGAGGTCCATTAGCCTTTGTGTTGCATAATTTGGGTTTCCAAGCTCAGTATTGTGTGTGGTAGCAGTCTCCACACCAGGAACCACGCTGTGTAACACTAGAGACCAATGTAATTTTATGCCAGCCCCTGCCACCCAAGGCAGGAGTTATTTTAAGATGGGCAAGAAGTTGGTTACAAAGCAGGGGAACATAGCAATTCTCAGTCAAATACCTTTCCAGAATTTATAAATAAGCAATTTTTAAAAACAAAGAGGCTAGTTCAGTTGTTTCCTGCTGGAATTTCCACTGGAATTTCCACTGCTGTCTCCAGAAGCTGGAGATCTACACCAAAGGAACAGGCCCAGCTTTCGTTTCCATATGTCCTTGCCCCAGCAAACTGCAGGGCAAGCAGAAGTGGAGGATTTAATGTTACATTTCAGATTATAAGGAGAAAAGTGCATTTGACACATGTGTTTCAGGAAACAGTTCCAAAGGGCGCTGAGCTGTGGAGACACACTTCATGTGTCAGAATTAAACATGGAATATGGGGCTCTCTATCTCCACTTCTTTACATTTGACATCTATTCAAGGAATGTGCAATGTTCTCTGACGTGTTCACAACAAATACAGAGTAGAGTTTGCACTACTGGATAACATTGTTGGAAGTCTTGATAAAAAGGCTGGAGATAGAGATGAAAATAATTAGCTTCTCCGAAAGAAATATGGTACCTATTCTAGGAATGAGGTGAGCAGGCAAGAAACTGTAACAAACTGTGAGGTATTACTGCTTCTATTATATATACTTGGTGTACCGTGATCTGTCTGCAGGGCTGTTCAGCTGCCTTCACAAATAGAAAATTATTTTAAAAAATAATTTTATTATTTTTCAAAACTCAGGTTATCTGAGTTTTGAAACACTAAAAGAAATGCACCGAATTTAGCAACAAAGGGGTGTGGATCTGAGCTTGGCTTTGCTGTGTTTCTGCAGCCCCTGACAGTGAACAGAGATTTGCAAAATCATCTGCATGAATTACTTGAAGCCCTGATTTATTGCTTTTCATCATTTGGTGAACTTTGAGTTCCCATCCACTCCTGTCTTGTCAGGAAAGCTCAGCTCCTTCCATTTGCAGAAATGAGCAGTGTCTGGAATAATTCCCTCACGCAATTCCCACAGGGCTGGCAGGCAGATAATGTGTTTTCCACAGCCCATATAGATCTGTGGCAAAGAACAGGAGTCATCAGCAGTCTCTCACCTCTCCAAGTGCACAGCTCAGAGTGTACAATCTGTTAGTAAGAGCCATAATTTTTAAACCAGGCGAGTTTTTCTATTTTTTTTTTAATGGAAATGAGATTAAACCAAGGAAAACCTAGAGCAATGTTGTCCAGTGGCCAAAAATACAGCAATTTTTACTTCCAAAGGACTGATGAAATGATGACACGTACCCTTAATCAGGCATTTGACTGAAATCATATAATTTACTTTAAAACTTCGGAATTCTGTAAGCATCTGCTGATGCTGAAAGTGCACAGAAGCACTACCAAATTTCAAATTGTGTTATTTAAGTATTTAATTCAGTTTCAAATATTTGAACTGGTAGCTACTAGTGCATCTTGACTAAGATTAAATCTTGTACGTTAGAGGTATTCCATAATTCTTAACAGTAGTTACTTCAGCATGCTACTCTGTGAATAAAGAAGTATCAGGACTGCAGTGTAACTGTATGGATATATTAGATTACACTGAATAAAGGATATAAGTAGGGTTGGATAACAATATCATAAACAAATATTGCTGCCTAGAAACAGCTGGCATAGACACATTAAAATATTTAAGGTACCTTTAATATTAACTACCTAGCAACAAGTCCCTGATTACTTCAAGGAAAACAGGCACTACTAGGGAAGGCAGGAATCATAGCAATTATTATTCTTATACTTCTTTTTTTCCCAGTAACAATTAGACACATAACTCTTATTATATAACATACAATTACATGCATAGGGAATCCCTGCCTTAAATAGTTTGTGCTTGACTACACTAAGAAACAATATATGGCTGTGCAATTACAGGATGTGTATTTGATAGAGCTGAGGAACTGGCTCTCTGCATCACTGGGTCAAGTTCCACCTCTGCCTCTGAGTTATATAGTGTGACCACAGCAGCTCCCCTGTGTCCACACATCCCTGCTGAGGTGCTTGCAGTGCTAAGGCAGTTGTGGCACAGCACAGGCAAACACAGTCCAAGGCACGTTACAGGACAAGAGAACTCTCTTCAGCTACCTGAAGGGAGGTTATAGCCAGGTGGGGGTTGGTCTCTTCTCCCAGGCAACCAACAATAGGACAAGGGGACATGGGCTTAAGCTCTGCCAGGGGAGGTTTAGGTTAGATGTTAGGAAGAAATTCTTTACAGAGAGGGTTATCAGGCATTGGAACAGCCTACCCAGAGAGGTGGTGGATTCACCATCCCTGGAGGTTTTTAAAAAGAGATTGGACGTGGCCCTTAGTGCCATGATATAGGAATTGGAGTTGGATCAGAGGTTGGACTTGATGATCTTGGAGGTCTTTTCCAACCCAATCTATTCTATGATTCTATGATTCTATGATGATTCTAACCAGGGCAGGAGGTGTCTCACCTCCCCTGACGCTGCTCCTGTCACTTAATCCAGCCGTGTGTTGCTCCCACAGTGCCCTGGCAGGAGGAGTCACAGCCGGGCACTGCTGTCCCCTGCACCACCATCAGGTGCCCTCGGTGTCCTTGGCAGGTCCCGAAGGCAGAGCTTCCTCCTGCGGTGTTTGTAAAACACCCAAAGGACTGTGACGGAAAATGGTTTCCTGTCATGGTTAAGAGAACTTTCTCATCTTGGGTGTGCTCATCCCAGCAGTGAGTAAACACGTTGGCAGGATGCTCTGGGATGCGCCTGCATTCCTGTGATTTCTTTTCAAAGCTTGTAAAAGGTGTCAGGTTAATGCAGGTTTGCAGGGTGTTGGAGGCCTTGGGTTCCTGATGTTCTAGTTGTAACAAACATTGACACATCCAGTATTTTAACAGCCAGAGCACTTTTGAGATTTGGCTTCCAAACTGGGTTTTGTAGAACTCCACTCCACAATCCTAATCCATCAATCTCTTTGCTGCCTAAAGAACCTGAGGACATTTATGTAAATGACAGAGGAAGAAGACTTGATTTTTGTATCAGTTCAAATGGACATTTCAAGTGTGACTCAAGCAGGTCATGTGCAGAAGGCACATCTTGGCAAAACCGAGCTCTGAGAGTTTGTCCAAATTAAAATCTGAGCCCCTGAAGTTACTTTGGCTTGAGCTCAGAAACTTTTTCCTAACTAACTTGATTTACTAAATAATGCTCTGATAAAGGCAAAACCCACCCAGTGGAAGAACTCACAGTGCCAGTGAATGGCAATTTAGTATTAATCAGACAGGTTTTGAGACAGAGGAGATTCAGATTAGATATCAGAAACATTTTCACTGTCAGGGTGCTCAGGCATTGGAATATGTTGCTCAGGGAGGTGGTGGGGCAACCCTGGAGGGGTTCAAGAGGAGCTGGGTGATGTGGTTTAGTACTTTAGTGATTTAGGGCTAGTGCTGGGTTGACAGTTGGACTTGATCTTAAAGGTCTCTTCCAGCCTCGATGATTCGATGATTCTGCACAGGTACCTCAAGAAAACGGGCAATTGCAGCGTAATTGTTAAACCCGGCACACACTGGGTCATTTTATACAGTGACAAAGTCGCCTTTCTCAGGGCCAGCTGACACAGGCGCCAGACCGGGCCCGATGGCTCATCCCGGGCCCGATGGCTCATCCCGGGCCCGATGGTTCATCCCGGGCCCGATGGCTCATCCCGGGCCCGACGGCTCATCCCGGGCCCGATGGCTCATCCCGGGCACAGCCGCTCCGCAGCTCCCGGTGTGACGTCACGGCCCGGTGACGTAGGAGGGCTGGCGGCCAGCAGAGGGCAGCAGCGCCCCGCGGATGGCGCCGAACGCTGCGGGTCTGTGGGAAAACATGGATAGGGAATGGGAAAACATGGATAAGGAATGGGAAAACATGGATAGGGAATGGGAAAATCCCAGCCGAGAGCAGCACAGACAGCAGCGACTCTCACTGCCTGGCACTTCTGGCCAGAGCGGGTGATGTCATATTGGTCTGGTGGCACAGAAGCGTCATTTCCAGCTCAGTGCGGGGGTTCTTGTGAGTGTAGCAAAGGATGGCTGAAACCCTGCAAACCTCCGAACTGCAAAATACGAGCGGGATTTAGGTAGGGCCAACATTACCTAAATCAGTGATTTTTCCTCCTATAGCCCTGGGAAGCTCTATGTGAGGTTTCTGAGCACCAGGAAAATACAAAATTTCAGCCCTGCTGTTTAGCAAAGTGCCACTTGAAGTGGAAGGTTGGACTGAAGATGTCCAGATGTCCTTTTTGATCCATCTACACTCCAATTTGTGAAAGCCCCATCTTAAAGGAACAAGATGTTAATATCACAGTGAATTATTCGGTAAACCCCTCTTTTGTCAAGGGAGCTGTTTGTCCAAGCCAGCCCAGGTCAGAATTCATAGAAACCACTTTTCCCCTGAGATGCAGTGGTTGCACATTCATTCAAAGTGACTCATGGCACCAACAAAAGCTACCAAGGAGCCACAACCGCCTGACTCTAAGGATTGCTCCAATCTTTTTGGAATGATAGCTGATGCAGCCTTCTCTTGAGCAAACTGGACTGTGTGAAGAGAATACGTAAAGCAGAGAGCAAAAACTGGTCTTTGCATAATGGAGTACTGCCCACACAAATTAATCCTGCTATCACAATTGTTAGGGATTATTTTTCGCCTGATTTCCATCTCAGGGAACTTTGCACGCTCCTCCGTGTACTTAGGAAGTATTTTAATTACGTGATTCCAAAGTGTTTCCAGTCATAAAATATGTGGGTATAGATCACATGCCTATTATTTCAGTTTACAAGCAGCACAGTAAATTAATTGCAGTGTCAGTAGTATAACATAAAGGTGTTGATTCCCACTGCTTCCCAAATCTTTTTCCCCTAAGCATTATATAGCCGTGGAAGGATGTATTTTTTATTTTATCTTTTATAAACTGAATCCAAATACATTAAACAAAACTGATACTTCAAATTACATACTCCAACTGAGAATCAAATCCGTGACCAGAGTTGATTTTGTTAGTGTTAAATTGCCTTTGCCTTTGGATGCTGTGTTTGATTAAGAGTAGGGTAGTAGCATCTATTTTTAAGATTGTTAGCAAATTTAACTAGAGTCTGTGTTTATCTTTTTCTCTGTAATTAACATTCCAGCTTGAGGCAAATCAAATCAGCCAAACAGAACAATTGCATGTGTAATGCACCAGTTGGTCTCAGAAACCTCATTTCAAACTCTTTTAGTTGAGCAGGAAAGTTATTTGGGGACTTGCTCATTTGTTTTCTCGTTTTTTGGGGCATTTTTTTTTTTTGGCACATTCAGTGCTGCTGATTCTGTGAAGAGGTAAGGATGGCTGAGGGGGGAAAATGGAATGTCAGCCTTTCTTCTCTTTTTTGGCTGTTCTCTGTGTCAAACTTTTTCCTTACATTGCTTACAACAACTACCTAGTAAAAAAGCATTGCTAAATGGCAAAAAACCCTTATGAAGGAGGCTTTCTTTTCTTCATTGAAACAATAAACTGGGAGGCTGTGGCCCAAACTTTCTGATGAAGCATCTACAGCCTTAAGGAAGTGCTAGAATCCACTGGCCTAAAATGTGAAAATCCTAGCATTTCTCAAGTGGGTCTGGATTCTTAAGTCCAATTGGCACATTATTTGTAATGAGGCAGGTTCAAATCAAATAACCCCACAAGAGCTGCACGCAGGACATGACACTCAGACTGTCATTGTGGAGACTCAGAACCCAACTGGAAGTGGCACAGAAAGCAGAGAGGGTTAAGTAGGACGAGTGCTGCAATTCCTTGTAGCTGGCAAGCATTGGCAGCTCTGTGGTGTTGCTACACCTTGGCAGAAGCTTCTGCTGCTCCTTGAGAGGTACATGCAGGAGACAAGAAAGACAGAGTGGAGGATGGATGGAAAGAAGGTCCAGGAAATGTGGAGATGGGCAACCAGACTGAGATTCAAGAAAATAAGATTGCAACAAGTCATCCTAGGTTGAGGTTAGGAAGAGATCACATTCCCTCGTTCCTGCCTAACCTGTTCTTAAACACTAGTGGTGGATGTTGCCCAGCTGATGTCACTAAGCAGTCTATTCCCTTATTTATCCAAAGGCTTTGTTTCTAACTCATTCTTGCTGTGGTTATGCTCACTACTGCTTGTATTTTCTGGGATAAGACCTGGGATTGTTCAGCCTCAAAAAGACTCAGGGAGGATCTTTTCAATGTGTGTAAATACCCGATGGGAGGAACAAAAGAGGATGGGGCCAGACTTTTCTCAGGAGTATCCAGTGAAAGAATAAGAGGAAATGGGCACAAACTGAAATACAGGAAATTACATTTAAAGTTAAGATTTTTTTTTTCAGGGTGAAGGTGGTCAAACACTGGTGCAGGTTGCCCAGAGCAGCTGTGGAATCACAGTGTTTGGAGATACTCAAACCCCACTGGGCATGAACTTGGGCAGCCTTTTCTCTCTGATCCCACTGTGAGCAGAGGGAGTGAACCACCTTTCAACCTCCACCATTCTATGATTCAATGACAGTGGACAAAGAAACCAGTTATTCTTGTCCTCTTCCCAGAAATTCTTACGTATTTCAAGACTGTTCCTGTTTCCCATGAGAAACTAGTATAAAGAATCCTAATTCTTCAAATCACATATCACAGCTTCCAAAATTCAGATTACCCTTGCTTTCCTTTGGCCTGTTTTCTGTTGATAACTCTTGAAATGATTGTATCAGACTGAGTACAGTGTCCCCAGTGAGGTCTGACTCACAGCACAGTAAAAGGATTACAGCACAGGTCTTATGTACAATGCTCCTGTTCATTCACTGTACACTGGGGTTTTTTTAACCTTTTTGTTACTGATTTCTGGATCAATTTATGATCTAGGATTACCCCAGAACTCCTGGTTAACCAGCTGTGCCTGTGTTTGTATTCCTACAGATGATTATTGCTCTTGGATATTTTTCTCTTGCCAGATACATCATTTGTTTCAGGTAATTTGTTCACCTTGCCACAATAATCTCATAGTGGAATCCCAATACCCAGTGGGCTTTCTGACCCTTCCAACCTGATAAATTTACTGTGTACCCTTGTTATTCCATTATTGGGCCATTGTAAAGATACAGGATATTATCAAACTCGTGCACTAACCATTAGTAACCACTCTACAGGAGAAAATTCCCAATTATTGGGACTGTGGAGGTGTCATAACTGGGTCGTATTTCCTTAGGTAGTTAGGGGAAAATCACAAGGAACAGGATCAAAGGTCATATTGAGTGCAAATGCACACTATTGCCCAGGATTTCATAAAAAAGAAAGGATGTTGATTCAATCTCACATTTTTTGTGTTAACTGCTTCTTAACACTTGCTCATACTTGAAAGTACACACTTCAAGTATTTTTTCTATTCTTTCTTTTTTTTTCATTTAAGAAAAGGGTCTGACTGACCTAAAATTCTGTGAGCCTTCCTTCTTTGCCTTTGTGAGGGTCAGGATGGTGGCACAGATTCCTCAATATGTATAAAGCCATAACCTTCCAGTGGTTTCACAGACATTAGAAAACAATAGTAAATCAGAAGCCCAAATACTTTTCCTACTTTCTGAGGATTTGCTCATCCTCTGTTAGTTTTCAAAGATCTGTACTCACTTCTCCAAGGTTATCACACCTTCACCTGGTTCCTACTGGACTGATGACACTGTAATCTCCTGCAACAACACATGCTTGTCATTTTTGCCTTCAATAATTACTCAGAAATAGATCTCTTTCCTCCTACATCCTATATGCTGTAAT
The DNA here is from genome assembly GCF_003945725.1 of Corapipo altera. NCBI lineage: Eukaryota > Metazoa > Chordata > Aves > Passeriformes > Pipridae > Corapipo > Corapipo altera. The sequence continues at coordinate 5,645,888 of NW_020884915.1, read as the reverse complement.
GGTGTATATGGTAGGCTGAGGTTACCTTCATAAATGAAATGGTGCCTTGCAATTCTTCCTGTGCCTTCCCCCAAAGAGGTAATGGACTATTTATATGTAGTTTCTAGGATATTTTAAATTTTTTTTTAGGAATGGCTTCGACCTTTTCTCAGAAACATCTGGCAAAGCTGAGTCATCCATGTAGCTGCATAACTCATAGCTGTCATAGTGTTATAGCTCTCTGATTTATCACACATAGTCATGCAGCTAGGGTATAAAACTGTGTTAGAAATGCAGTATTAAATGGTTCAAATAGACAGACAGATAGATAAATAGATAGATGTTGTAACATAATTAAAATGTCAAAGTGAAGGTAGGTTGCCAGGTGTTACACACAGCTCTGATTCCACCTTGATCCACTCCAATCTTGCTTCTCACTGGCATTTCCCTCCACAAATGTAAAACCTGACTCCAAAACAGTACAGAACTTCCCTGATTTGTCTGAGGTATGATTGTACACAAATTTCGGTTTATTATTATTTACAGAAAAGATAGAGCTTGCTTTCATTTATCTGCATATAAATATGAATGTAATCTCTCACCATGGCAGTTTAAAACATTTTACACTTGTCAATGTAGTCAGGTTCTAACACTTCTGCACAGTAGGGAACAAATGCTACCTTTATGTAAAAGGGAGGTACAGAGACCTTGTTATGTATTCAAGGACAAGGACTCAGATTTTCAGTCCTCTTCAGTTTCATATCCATCTTCCTTCCCTAGGTTTTAAAATGACCTACATATCATTGCCCAAGAAATGCAAAGCCAGCAATAAACACTTTTAGCCTGCATATAGCAATGATCATCTATTCCAGTACTCAAGTATAGAACACATAATCTCACAGGAAAATAAAGTTCTTTTAATCTTCTGGTTTAGCCCTTCGAGAGTCACAAGAATTCTAATTACCGGTGGAGTACTTAACTGAGCATCAAGAGCTTGAGGATTGCAAAATCTATACAGGACTTTTTTATCCACATGCCACAGATGAAGGAAAAGCTGATAAGTGCTTTTTGACCTAAATTATTGCCTAGCAGCTAGAGATTCTGCTCTGGGGAGGGAAGGGTTCAGTGTCACTCTTCAAATGTCACACATCCTACTCCTCTCTGAAGTACTGAGGTGTGTATGCAGTGTAAATGTGGTGTTACAGGGAGGCTGAGGTTCTGCAGACATGAGTTCTGCTAGAGACCCTTGGGTAGGTGTGTCACTGAGGTTTTGTTATGGCTCTGTCTGACTGAATAACTGTCTGACACAATAACTTCACTGCCAGTGTTAAAAGCAAGCACCTCCTCAGCCACCAGCTCTGTGTTGGTGAATCTGGGTGAGATACAGCAAGGCTACAGAAGATCAGTTACTGTTCCAGCTCTTTTGGGAAGGTGACGGCCACTGGACAAGCTCCTTTGGATGGCAACCTCTGAGTGTCACCACGGGGCTCTGCTGCTTCAAGCATGACATGAATTGGATTCCTTACAATTGAAACACTGCAGGACTGCCTGTGGTGTGCTCCAGTTGCTAAGGGGTCTGTAGGACAGAACTAGATCTAATCTTAAATAAAGCCCCTGGAATGTGGATAGTTCAGAAGCTGGATCCTCAATGCCAGCTGTTTACTTCTCCGAGTCCTTTCCTACTCTACAGCACAGCTTCCTAGTGTAGGCAAGCTTGGCTTTAGTGTACTTGTAACATAGACATGATCAGATTCTGCTTGGCAACTCAGAGTCAGTGGCACTAAAATAAGTCCTGACCCTAAGAAATCAGCTCCTTCTGTTCAGTAAGGACCAGGTAAGTGCACTGTTGCTCCAGTTACTGTGATCTGAAGTCCAGTTTCATAAACAGTGTTTTAGTAGGTTATTCTGCATCTGCAAATTCAGTTCACAATATGCTGCACAAGTGCTTGTGGCTATCCAGTGCTGGCCTGGTACAGGAATAGAAACACACAGCTGGGGAGGAGGAAAGGATTATTTAAGCTGGTTTTAGCAGTATTGTTGCTGAATGTCACCGCATGTCAAACCTTACTCTGAAAAGTTCCTTCTGGAACAATTTCTGGGGTAAGGAAAGGAGGATTTGACCCCAGGTTAATTTATTGCATAGGCTTTTGCTGCAGCTGTACAGGTAGCTGTGCTATTTTAAAAACACAGTCACAATATACAGGATGAAGTCAACCAGAGTGGTCAATATAAACAATTTGTATTAAAGCTTTATTAATTGAATGGAGTACTAAAGTATGTTTTCCATCACAACATGGTAATGCTTAAACTCTGGAATCCTGAGACCACTGGCTTCCAAGCTGATCAATAACATCTTGTTGTTTTATGTTCCATCCCTTAAACATCTCATTCTGTTATTGACTTTGACTTTTGTGCTGGTTCTAAATCTCTGGGACCTGAAGTGCTCTGGCTTTGCACAGTACCTGGCACACTGGGGGTCCTTATCCATGACCAGAGTTCCCAGGCATGGCACTAATGTAAACCATGCCTAACAATTCATAAATATTGTATACAATAATGAGTGCCAGGAGAATGTGGAGCAAGAAGAAAGTGGGTTTTTGTAAAAAAAAAAATTTTCCTGCATTTATTTCCATCACTTAAAACTGACAGATTTTTGCACTGAATAACTAATACATTTCCTTCTCCTCTGACAGCCCAAACCAGTGAAAAGTGACAAAAAGGAAAGTATAACACTTCAGAACTTGGCAACTCTTGCTGTTCTTCAGGCCCTATTTGATGCTTGGTCTCAGCTGCATTCACAGCACAGGAAGTTACTTATGCAAAGAATGGAACACAGATATTTTGCTATTTTTGCTATTTTACTACCTAATTGCTGTAATACTAAGAAACTGAGTAGTCATATTCAGAAATAGAAACAGAAAGTATGAAAAATCTTGAGGGAAAACTAAATCCAATGAATCCTGATAACATCAGAAAGATAAGTGTTCTTTGTTTCTATAATATTAAAACAGAAAAAAAAATCAGGGAAAGTAAAGCAACTTCCAAAATTGATTTAAATTGGTTAAATGGTATCAGAAAAAAACCCCCACTTTTAAAACCCTTTTTTCTTAAATGACATTAAATTCCAGTGATCCAGAAATTTTACTTTTCATCTTTTCTAAAGGCAAAAGTTTGGGTTGTTTTAACATGAAGTATTTTGCTCTTAAAAAAACCAACCCAAATTAAGAGTAAAGAAAGTGAGGCAAGCTCTTCCAAAGGGTAATAAAACCATTAGGCTGTTTTAAAATCTTATTTTACTGAATATATCTTCAATGAGTTGCAAATGGGTTCCCATCCCATTTTTCATTAAATTTATTCTCCTCCACTCCCAAGACACAGAGCTGAAAACTCTAGAATCACCAACAGGACAAAATTGTCTTTGAAACATTTCCACAGCAGCCCAAATCATGACCTTGTGCCACCCTAATAAAGATATAAGTGGTTGTGAGGAAACCTGTTTTAGAAACATTTCCACTGAAATTTTCTTTATCAAACACTGGCTTAGAAAGGAAAGTCTCTTGTAAAGCAGAAGTGTAAAAGGCCACATTTGGGAAAAAGGAATCTGTTGTGTGGATTTTGTGGATGCTGGTTAATCAACCCTTAATCAATGAACAGACTGAAATAAGGCTGTGGAGCAAAAACTACAATCTACTTTGGGAAGGACTTTCTCTGTCTGGACAGAGAAAGGTTTATGCTCTGTACACTTAGAAAAATCACTGGAAAAGCAGCATGGCCAGGTGATCACATGAGGAGGAAAAGCAAGTAGAATCTGTTTTAAACTAGATGCGAATTTTAAAACAATGAAGAACAGCCTTGGAGAAATTGTGAATTCAGTATGGCCTTGGTATAGTATAAATAGTATTTTAACTGGTGAAGGCAGACCAAAAACACAGTAAGGAATCTTTTCGTGGGCACTGCAAAGTGCAATTTGTAAATGTAGAATAAAAGAATCACAGGCAGTCAAAACATTCTCATTTACTTTTTGAAAATGGTCTCATTGATTTGCTCTTAACAGCAAGTGCCACAGAGGGAAATCAATACATTGTCCATATTGCAGATATTAACCACATACACATGGCTTTGAAGGGAAAAGGTTATTGTTTTCCTAGTGCCCAGTGAAATGGAATATTCCCATTGGAAGTAAGGGATTTTCATGGGGAAGGAGGAAATACCAGAGTAGCTCTTCCTTTAGAGATAGCTACAGCTGCCATATGAAACAGTTATTTCAGTGGAAAGAAAGCTAAAAATAAATTCAGGCAAAAATTCTTATGCTGATCTGTTTTCCCTGGTTTAGAGAGTGTTTTCAATTGCATGCCAAAAGCTAATGTTCATGCCAGTAATTTTGTGTTTTTCTGTTATAAAACACAACATACAAGTATTTTCCAGAGTATTTAATATTGAAAGTACACTTGCAGGTACTTCTGAAATGTTCTAGTGACCACTGCTGGCTGTCCCAAACAAACCTCTTTTATCTGCTATTTTGCCAATCAGGATACTTTTGCTCTGAGGGGGTTCATTCTCAAAGCCAGGCTTTTCAGAGGGTCTATTTAATTCATAACATAACCCCTCTAAAAAGCACACAAAAGCCTTTTCAAAAAAGTATTTCAGAAGAGGAAAGAGCCCTTCTTGCATCAGAGTTGCAAAGCACAGTTAGATTAAAAACTGACAAGGCGTATGAGGGGTAAGAAGAAAGGCTCCTACAGTTACTGCAGCATCAAAAAGAGATGACCCAAGATTTTTCTGATGTTTGATGGCAGCTACCAGGAGCATGATAGCCAAAAAACCCCCAAAAATAATTCCACGACTTCTTAATCACAGACACGTAGAAATAAAGTTCCTCACACTCTCTACAGTGTCATTTCCAAAACTGGTATCCTTCGTCTCAGGAAGAGCTGGGTATTCCTCCAATCTATCCAGTCAACTGTACTTCCAAGTATGAAGTGTTGCTAAATCCCACCCCTTCCCATTAATCAGCATTTAAACTTGAAATCAAGCAGGGGGCAATCAGGTAATACTGAGACAGTTTGACTAATTGTCAGCCTGTGCATTTCCTTACTGTTCATTAGCTAGTGACAGTGAATTGCAAAAATGCAAAATTCATTTCCCAGTTTTTTTCCCCCTATGCTGACAGGCTCACAAAACCAGCACCCAGCTGTGAATCTATGGAAAACACACTGAATGAAAAAAGAAAACCCATGGGGGGAGGTGGGGGTGGAAAGCCCTGATCAAAGCGTGATCAAGGGCAAAACAAAGTCTGTCCTTGAAATCCCTGCAAGCATTTTAATGGCAACCCTATGCATTGCACTACAACACTGAACTGCTCGGGAAACGCACCCAGAATAGAGATGATATTGCAAGTGATAAATATTTAGTGAATGATAGTGCAGACTAAAGACATGGCAGCAAAAATAAAGGGGTGTGTTCTGACCCATTGAGTCATTCAGTTCTGAGTCTTTAAACCAGAAAAGTTCTGGAGCACATGCTCATCTTAAAAGATGTTAATGTCCGATCAAACATATTTAATTTATATATTTAAAGTCATGCATGCACTTAAGTGTTTTTCTAGACTGGCTGATCAGTCTAGAACCTTCCAAACCTTCCAAAATTAAGCTCCTTTCTGGGTCTTGGATGATAACATTCTATAAGGAGATTTCTCATTTCTTAATGTCCTTTAGTCACATGTCTTGTAGCATAACTTATATGACTAATACATTAATGGAGAAATGTTGTACGAGAGAGAAAACAACATTTTCAAAGAGTGCTTTGAAAGTAGTGCTGTTTTACTGCTGTGGGTGGTTTAATAATAATTGGTGATAATTTTTATTTGTGAGTTGAAGAGGCCAGCCTCCCCAGCAGCCCACCCCTGGGATGCCAGCACAGCGGCTCTGTCACTCCCCTCCCTGGATGCAGGATAGGATGCTTTTTGTTTGTGTCCATTTCTTTTACAGCGAGTGGAACTTCAGCTCCTGTAATCAAACAAGCTCTGGGAGCCTGTGGACGAGCCATCAGTAAGGCTGGGAAGGGACTGGGGCAGTGACAAGTTTGCTGGTGCGTGTCCCAGTGTTGCCTGGAGAGGGGACAGAGGGAATGACTTGCCCAGGAGGTGCTGCCTTCTGTATAAACATCTAAAATGAAAATGAGTCCTGTGCTGCGGTCCTGAGAGATTTCCTTTCACCGCTAGTTACCCACTTATTAACTCCTGCCTGTTTTTACCAGCAGTTACAGTCACTCCCCCATGGGAAAAGCTGAGGGGAGATGGTGCTGAGGGGAGTGGGCTGAGGGGAGATGGGGCTGAGGGGAATGGGATGAAAGGAGTTGGAACTGAGAGGAGATGGCACTGAGAGAAGTGGGCTGAGGGGAGATGGGGCTGAAGGGAGTGGGATGAAGGGAGATGGGGCAGAGGGGAATGGGATGAGGGGAGATGGAACTGAGAGGAGATGGGTGAGGGGAGATGGGGCTGAGGGGAATGGGCTGAGGGGAGATGGAGCTGAGAGGAGATGGGTGGGGGGAATGGGCTGAGGGGAGATGGAGCTGAGGGGAATGGGATGAGGGGAGATGGAGCTGAGGGGAATGGGATGAGGGGAGATGGAGCTGAGAGGAGATGGGTGAGGGGAGATGGGGCTGAAGGGAGATGGTCCTGAGGGGAGATGGAACTGAGAGGAGTGGGATGAGGGGAGATAGGGTTGAGGGGAATGGGCTGAGGGGAGATGGAGCTGAGAGGAGATGGGTGAGGGGAGGTGGAGCTGAGAGGAGATGGTGCTGAGGGGATCTGGCTGACGGGAGCGCGCCCGCGGCCCCGCCCATCCCAAGCCCCGCCCCCCGGCGCGGTCCCTTTAAGTGCTCGTGGGCGGGGCCGCGCGCTGTCACGTGCGGGGGCGGGGCCGGAGCGGAGCCCGCGCTCGCGCCGGCGGAGGCAGCGCTCGCGCCCGCGCCGTGCCCGCGCCCCGCAGCGGCCATTCCCCCTTCCGCCCCGGGCGCGCGCGCGGCGGCGGGAGCGGCGGGACAGCCCCGCGATAGCCCCGCGCACCCCTTCCCCGCTCCCTCCTACCCTACCCTGCCCTTCCCTGCCCTTCCCCGCCCTTCCCCGCCGGCGGGATCCGCGCGAGGATGGAGCTGTTCCAAGCCAAGGACCACTACATCCTGCAGAGCGGGGAGCGCGCGCTGTGGTGCAGCCGGAGGGACGGCAGCCTGCAGCTGAGAGCCGGTGAGAGAGACACACAGAGACACAGCGAGACACCCGCACGGGGAGCGGGGCGGGCCGGCCCGGGACCCCCTCGGGGAGCGGGGTGTCCTCGGCGGTGCCGCCGCCCCGGAGCTCGCGGGACCGGCCGCGGGTGCCCCCGGGCTGCGTGTCCCGGTGCGTGTCCCGGTGCGTGTCCCGGTGCGTGTCCCGGTGCGTGTCCCGCCGGTCACGCACCTCTCCATGTGTTGGTTTCTCCCCAGAACGAAGCGGCGCTGCCCCTGCCCGGCTCCGCGGCGGGTGTGACCCCGATAGTTGCCGGTGTCGGGAGGTGTGTGGTCCCCCCCCGCCCCGGGGGAGCATCGTGGGGCGCGAAGGGCCGTGTTTGGGGTGGTGACAGCCTTACATAAGGGATGCTCCTGGCGGGTGGGAATTGCGTCTGTGAGCCAATGTGCCCCCTGGTCGCCTCTACCAGGAGAAGCCGAACAGGTGGCTCCGCTGGGTTGGGACTGGCTGATCGTTAAGGTCCGTTCCAACCCCTGCCAGTCTGTGATTGCTGAAGTGCTTCTGAATTTTTTGGTGCCTGTGCGATGACAATTACAATGCTATGTGTTGCCCACTCACCGTATTGGTATCAGGCTGAAGGGAAGGTGAATAAAAATTGAGATGGAGTTGTGTTAATGGGAATTTTGAAACAGTGGTGGTTATCCTGTCCTGCCCGGGAGGTCGGTCAGTAAAGGTGTCTATAAAATGAAATACCACCCTTAGAAACTGTCTTGCTTTGAGTAATATGGGCTTCCTGCCCATGGCATGGGGCTGGAACAAGATGATCTCTAAGGTCCCTTCCAACCCCAACCACTGTATGACTCTGTGATTCTCATACGTAACTTTGATGTAAAGGATCACACTGCCCCTGCTTCTGTGTTAAAGGTGCTCTAAATAGCTGTGGGTTTCACCAAACGTGTGGCAGGTTGCACAGATGTTACCCACAGCTTTCTAAAATTGGGTTCTGTGCTATACCAGAGTGTGCATGTGGCCAGGTTGGTTGTCTGAGTACAGTACTTTGTGAGCTTTTTTAAAGAGGCTGGGCAAATTTATAGGTAAACGTCAAATGCCATTGTTGTCTGTGTTTCCCCAAAGAACTGTTTTTCATACTGCACTTTCTCGTGTTATGTTTTCATCCTTGAGTTGCGTCTTGTCAATACAATCTGTTTGTTTGTGTCTCTTAGACAAAATTACAATGTGTGTCAAGTTAGCATGACTAATTCCAGTCCATCAGCTCCACTAACCCAGCAGTACTTTGATTGCTAAGTGATCTTATAAAATCCTTGATGTTAAGCTAGCAAAAAGCACTGCTGGTCAATGAAATACATGCTCTCACAGGGTGCAAAACCCCCCAGCCCCTCAGGTTTAGATTTGTGATAGCTGTAGTTATCTGCATAGGCATAAAAGCTCTTACTTGACCCAGACTAATAAAGGCACAAACTAATGAGCTGCAGTTCTGGAGACTGGTGTTCCAATACTTTAACAGCATCAATCCCTTGTTTTCATGCAGCCATTGCTGTGTTTGTTTATTTTTTCTTGGTGTCCATTAACTTCCCGGAGGCTTTGCCAGTGCCCAGCAGTTTGTCTGTGCTGCTCAGCAGCATTTTGCCCTTAGCCTGCCTCTCCATTTTCAGCCAGTTCACATGTGATCCCTCTTGTGTGTGACCTGCAGATTAACCAGAGGTAATGTGATATTGCAGTCTCTTGGTCTGCTTGAAACTCTTGATTGTTAGTCACTCTTTCTCATTCCAACCTGTTTGTAGTTTAGTTTTTCCAACCCTGTCTGCGGATCATCTTCTTGACAACAGACTTTAGGAGATAAAATACCTTAGTATGTTAAATGTAAAACCAAGAAAGAAGCAGTTCTCTTACAGGAAGTATCTCTTGGATCAATAGTTCTTTCTTGTATTGAGACAAAGCTGCACATCCTCAATTTTACGGTTTTATTACATTTGTAATCGAGGCCACTGTCCGGAAATGAGCAAATGGATTTCTGTGTGATGAGTCATTGCCATGTTAAAAAAAACAAACAAAGTCATAACTTGTGTTCCCTGACATGTTTAATAATCTGTCAAAAGGCTGTAATCTAACTATGTGCCTCTGCTTGTTGTTGGAGGCCTTGGTTTTATTCTATCCCACGGAGGCTGCTCTGAATTAATTGTTTTATGTTCATGGATTGAAATGGATAATACGGGTAAACCTTGCAAAATATTGCTTTATATGGTAGGTCTGAGTCTAAAGAGCTGGTGCTAAGCTTTAGAATACTCTCCTCCCTCAACTATAAAGGCATGTTTAGAAATTTGCTAATCTTAAAAGCTGTATTTAGGACCTCTTTGAATCATGGAGATAACAGCTTGAATAAAAAAAAAAAAAGGTAAAAAATCTTGTTAAATATTTGCCGTGAGCAAAGGCTGAGGTTGACCTGAGTTTGAAGGATGTCTGCCTGTGTTTACAAGATGTTTCTGGTTTTTTTTAATTCTCTAAAATGAAAGCACTAATGAGTCACCTGCAGGAAATCCATTAATCACTTTGGCATCCTGGATTTTTAAGGAGTTTAGCTGTCTACAGTGTACTTTCTTCAGTGCAGTGAAAAAACATGTGTTGTTCAGCCATGCCTTAAATACCTTCCATCAGGTCTTGGTCAGGATTTCACCCTTGAATTACTCTGTGTGGCTGTTCCTGACTGATAGTTCTACCCAGGTTATGCACATAACTTTTATTGATGGTGTTGGTATAATTTATGCATTTATATTTGCCTGTGTATACATGTATAGAAAGGAGCAAAAGTATTGAAGGCATTAGATTCTTCTCAGTGTTTTCTTATCAGTAGAAGAAGGAATGAGACTATGTTGTGTCGTGGAAACTTCTATTATCATTGTGTTGGCTCCAGGCAGTAATGTCATGCTAAATAAGATTGGGAATAACTGCCACTGAAACTGTTTCTAGGAGCTGTGCTGATTCCCACCACCCCGGAGAAAAAACCCTGTCAGATATTGAGTGGCACACAGACTGCAATTACTCCAACACAACTTTTAGGGATGTCATGGCTCAAAGACTCCACAGTTTCCTCTGCCTGTAAGAGTGAGGTGGTGTTAAGGTGTGTCTTACTTTGGAACTGTAGATGGAGGAAAACGAACATTTGTCTGTTTTAAATAAACACTCTAGGAATTTATTTTTACAGTATTCATTTTCATCTCTTGAAAATGTTTGTGAACCAGCAACTGAAGCAATGCCTTTTAAATACTTCCAGTGAGGGACGTGTTGCCAAACAGTATTTTCAGAGTATCAGGGGACAGATTTGAGGATAGGTGTCTAAGTTTGATAATGTGATATCTTTTCTGAAATAGAAATCATAAAGCCATCTAATATTCTAGCTGGGTGCTTACCTTCTCCTCAAAGGCATTACAGGAGTTGTGTAGAAATCACTTGTCAGGATTCCTGAGCTGTCCTTCGTGGTTGCAGACTGGAGGAGTTCCTTTGTGTGAAGTCTAATGCTAAAAATGCTCCAGTGAAGGCCTTGAACTAATGATGAACGGTGTAAGGAGTGAAACCACTGCTACCAATACATGTATTGGCAAATTTAAGGCTCCAGAGTAGTCCTGGGCATGGCTCTGAGGGGGTGGTGGCCTGAGTGCTAAGTCATGCTGCTGAATGATTTCATGTAAAATTGCCTTCCTGAATTTCAGCACTATGTCTTGGAAACTGCCTGTCTATTCTGGGAAACGAATTCCACGGGAGGCTGCAGCTTTAGAAAAATCCTCTCCATATTTCAAGTTACTTCATAAGGAACCTCAAGCTGCTTTTTTTTGACACCTTTTCAGCTGCACTGGTTGCTGCACTGCTTCTCACCCTTGCTTGCTCATCCTGTTCCCTCTCTTCCTTACTCTTCCTGAGCTGTCAGCACCACGTACTCGTGGCGTCTGTGACAAACCAGATGTCAGAGCTGATCTCTATTAGCTCCAACCCAGCAAGGATGTGTGCTGAAATCTTGAGCAGCTGGGTCCCTGGTGCTGCTTTCTCCTTCTTGTGCAAGAGAACAGAGGGGACTGGGGTGGGCTGCTCTGTATCCTTTGTCAGATTAAATATTTCATACACTAGTCAACATTGTAGCTTCTGGCTGTGAGGCAAGATCTTCAAGTGTATTTATGAGAGAGAAATTATTTTCTGCTTTTAATAAGTAAGATCTACTTTGCAATTTTATCCATGATTCTTTTTACAGAGCATACTAAACCTGAAACTGAGACTTAACGTGGGTTAATAGTGTGCTACAGCCTAACCTGGTGAGAATTAAATAAATCTTGAGGTGAGGGGTTTCTTTACTTTCTTGTTGAGTCTAAGCAGATGACAAGTTGTCTTTCTTCTTCTTCTTTTCCTTCTGTGAAGAGTTCTGGAAATGCCAAGCTTGTCCCAACTGAGATGCACAGATGTCTTGGAATTCCTGCCTGTGCTGAAATGGTTTTAGGTTTTAAGGACATGAAAAGCTTCTCAGGCTTGATATTCTGGTGTTGCTGGTTCCTTCTTTTTTAGCTTCATTAAAATGAATCTAATTCAAGTGGGTTTTTGTGCCTTGAATTTTGCTAGCAGAGGTTAGGCTCATCTTTGATCTCATGGGTTAGTATTAACTAAATATTGAATGGGAAATTGCAGACTAACTGCAACTAAAATATTTAGAACAGAAGATACTGACTTCAAATAAGAAAGTTCTGCATCTGCACCAAAGGCTTGTGTCTCTTTTCATCTGAGAATACTGTTATTCTTACTAGGTTCTTTCACAGTTTAACAGTGTGAGTGGTATTTCAATGCTGGATGTGTGAGGAAACCTTAAAGCTTTAGTGTTTTTAAGTTTTAAACTCTCTGAACTGCGTGAAAAGACAGCCATTTATTTGATGTGCTACCTGTGCTTTTCCAAAACAATTATTGTAGATAGAAATGGGATTTTTTTGATGGTCTTAAACTGATACTGTTAAAAACACAGGAGAGCCCTTGAAGTTGTGCTCCAGAAAGGAAGTTAATGCTGCAGCTTTTTAAGGTGAGAGTTTTTTAAGACTTTTTCCTGAAGGTTTTGTGTGACTTGAGGAAATAATTTGCTGGGCAGTGGGACATTTGCTGGAGTGAAAGAGTGGGACTGACAAGAGGAGAACATTTTCCTTTGCTTCTCTTCCAAAGAGCTGCAGTTGCCACAGGAGCCCTGGCATGCAAGGGACTCCAGAGCAACTTCCACTAAATACTTCCCTATGGCACTTCTCAGATGGTAGTTTAGAGTTTTTATTTGGAAGTAAATTCTTTGGTGCAGTAGCAAACACGTCTCAAATTTAGCTTAAACACTGACTGGGTTTCAGAAACTCACTCTTTAGGTTTGTGTATTGACACTCATGGCCCAGAGTTTGATAGAATGTACTTTTTACCCTCAAATGTCTCAAAGATTTGAGGCTTCTGATGAAAGCTTTTTTGTTGGTATTTAGAGGCGCTGGGTTCCTTTAATGTTATAAAGAACATGAATTTTTAATATACATAGAGGTTTTTAGAGAAGATGCAAATTTAGAGTTGCCAAATTTGTTTTTCATTAAGTGTTAAACTTGCTATGAACTTGTGACTCAGAGTGGCTCTGCTTAATGAATATTCCGGATGTTATAAAAATGTATGTCGTTATTCTAATTGAGAAATTCATATGCACGACTAAATCTGTATTTCCTGAAAACCCACTGTCCTGGTATGGTAATCTTAACTTGATCTAGGATGATTTAACTCCTCTCTTCATTTAACTGAATATCAACAAAAACTTCTCCTAATTGATTTTCAATTGTGATTTAGCCACAGCACTTTTGTGAGAATCACATGCTAAAAATCAGAACCAGGAACTAACACTTGTGAGATAGAACAGGAAAACAGAGTCCCCAGAGGAGAGCTGTGCCTGTGGATATGTGCAGGTTTTTCTCCCTTGATCTGTGTAAACCTTCTGTGAAGTGCTCTAATACCTGTCTGTGGAGTTAACCCAGCTGATGTCGCCAGTTATTTGAACTCCTCATCTCCTTATTATATCCCTCGTTGTGAAAATCATTGCATTTTACTGGTTTTTGTAGAAAGCAAAGTAATGGAAACAAGAGTATCGAGAAGAGAAGAAATTATTGGGTATATTTCTAGGGGAGGAATTTGGAAATAGTGCAAACCCTGTTTTTTATGAAAGCTCTGCTTTAGTAAACAGGAACATTAATACTTAATCCTCAGTTGTGTTTTCTTGTTCCAAACATCTCTAATTACTTCCCCAATAAAAACTGTTTTCCTGAAAAGCTGAACCAAAATGAATGAAATACCAGTTGAACACTTAGCTTTTCCTTTTAAGGAAGAAGTCTTACTTGAATAGAGCCCTGAAGCAGTGTCTGCTTTGTCTCTGAAAAGCTGAAAACAAGGCACTTGAACATACTTTGAGATGGAAAATCTAAGTTCTATTTTGAGCAATTTAGCAAGTCTTTATCTCTGATAAAATATTAGTGATAGTGGGCAAAGTCATGCTGAGATGCTGAAGTAAATGGCATAAAAGATGCCAACATTGTGCACAACAGAATTCCAAGCCAAATTTAAAAGTATGTGACTTTGCCCAAGAGGGAGTTGCAAAATGTAAATGGCAAATATGCTGGTCTGTCATTAATTGTTAACTTTCAGTTTTTCTCCTTGTCTGTTGCTGAGTTTAGGGAAAAAAAGCAACTTTCCTACATATGACTAATGGTTAAGTTTTTCCCTATATTGATGTGCTTTCCAGTAATGTTTAAATGATATGTTGCTGCTTGTGATTTGATTAACTAGGCAAATTGTCCCTAACAGTTAAAAAAGAAAAGAAAATAAAGAGGGAGGATATGTGTGGTGTGTGTGACACAAAATCCTTTACTCTCTGTTCCTGAAACACATGTGCCAAGTTTTTAAGTCCCTTATTTAGTGCTGGTTGTTTCCAATCCATAAATCTTTTTGTGCTCTGAGTCTGATTAGATGGGCAATCAAAGAGGAAAGCTAATTGTGGTGTCAGAAGAACAGGTGACAGTGAGGGAAAATTTTACCTTGCTTAGACTTGGCTCACCAGGCCAATGCCAGTAATTCTCTCATGGCTCTTAAGAAGCATTAACATAAGTCAGCTCAGTGATTAGCAAAACAAACTAATTTCCATAATTGTGAAATCCTTCTGCTCACTTAATGTTTATATTTAAATTTTTGGAGGCTGGGATAGCTTTCTTGCATTTGTCTTCAGTGAGCTGCAACTGAGCAAACTTTTAACAGAGTATCCTCAGAATGAGTGAACACAGTGTTTAAGCTGTCAGTTTTTTAAGTAGGTTTGAATAAAATCTTTCTCCTTCCTGTTTGACAGTTTCCTTCTTGCAGAGTAAATAGGATTTAAAAAAAAATGCAGACAACCTCCTGCTTTCTTAGCTTTCAGGATATACCCACGAGCAACTTGAGCTTGGCTGAAATACGAGCTGAAAAAGGGAATGTGTGTTGGTGTGTAATAATATTAATTAGTACGGTGTTGTTACTTTTAGAAGGGTAAAAGAGATTATTTCCTTTCCTGTATTGCTTCTGAGAAAGTGAGTGTTTACTGGTGCAGTTCAGCAGCGTGAAGAATTAAGGGAAGTTCTAAAGTGCATGAAAACCCCAAACCAACCAACCAAAAAACCAACCCTGTGAGCTTCAGTGGCTTGGCACACATTTGCATTTGAGAGTCCCTGCTGGGCAGTTCTCTGAGCAGTATTTACAGGTTTGTGGAAGGCTTGGGAGGAGCTGATCCTGATTTCTAGCAGGTGAAATGCATCTGACAGCTTGTTGCACACTCTTAGCCACCTGCATCAGTGGTTTCTAAAGTGGGGTGTGGGAAGAAAATATTTTATACCATTAAAAAAGATAAGAGAAACACCATTTTAGAAGTGTTCTATTTCACCCATCAAAACCTTCTGGGTTTTGTGCGTTTTATAATGTGTTTAATATTAGTACGGGAGAGCATGTCAATAATTTATAAATAAATACATGTATATTTGGTGTGCATGCTAAAATATTTCTTCTCCTGGCGTGGAAAACTGATAAAGTTTGGAGGCCACTGATCCACAGGGTCAAGCTGTGTTTGGAGCAAACAACTGGGAGCAGCAGTTTGTTGCCACTTCCAGTACAGGAGTTCCTTGTGCAATTCCATGTAACACTGGATACTCTCCAGCCAACTGAACATTTTCCGCATGTTTTTCAGTTTCCCAAGCAGTGCCTGGTGACTCAGGGGATTTTATGGCTGCAGCAGAATACAAAGAAGTGTTTCTCTCTCAGAATGAGTAGCAAGGATTCCTTTTTCTTAGGTGCTTTCTCTGGGACTCGCATCCTGCTTTTGCAGCAGTAACACAAACTTGTATTTTCTGCTCCCATCCCCGCTGCTTTAAAGTTAAGGCTTCATGACAATTAAGAGCTTGTAATACTAAGTATCTTTCTGCAAGTAGCTTAAATACAAATGTAGAAATCTGTGTTGAAAGGAAAACGCAATTAGCCTAAGTTTAGTTTGCATAAGTAGTACTTTATTTCCTCCAAGAGAAAGAAGTTCAACTTTTTATACTCTTAAGTCTTCCCAGTTAACTTGTAATCTCTTAATCCTGGCTAATATTTCAGAACCCTGTTCAAAGATGAGCTGGAACTTGGAAGCAGACTTTCTTTTGAAAAGCCACAAAAGGTCATGAGGGTCAAATAACTAATAATAAAAAGTCTTGCCGTTGTCTTTGATCTAAAGCAGACACAATTTAAAGAAAAAAAATCAAATTATTTAAAAATAGCATTGAAGTTTTCTTCCTGCACATTAACCCTTCAGGTGCTGAAAGTTACATAAGCAGAGCAGAATGATTTATTTGATATACAGTGAATTATTTTACTTTTGCTGTGGAAATATCTATTGCTTGTGCTGAGGGGTGAAAAATGATCGAGGGTTGCTGCTCTGTCAGGTTGTGGGAAGAGTCTTTGAGCAATGGCTTGTGTTTGTGTGTGTGTTCATACACTCACACATAACCTGGGCTGTGTTCAGGGCTGTGGTGTGTGGTTTTTATCTGAGCACAGTGACAGGAAGCACTTCCTAGCTGAGGTCCATTCCTGAAGGCTGAGGGAGATAAGAGGTGTATCCCCTCCGAGCTGCAACAAGACTGACAGATAAATCATAGAATCACAGAATCAGCTGGGTTGGAAGGGACTTCAGAGATCATCAAGTCCAATCCTTGATCCAACCCCGCTGTGGTTCCCAGCCCATGGCACTGATGCCACATCCAGTCTCTTCTTAAAAACCTCCAGGGATGGAGAATCCACCACTTCCCTGGGCAGCCCCTTCCAATGGCTGAGCACCCTCTCTGGAAAGAAATTCTTCCTAATATCCAACCTAAACCTCCCCTGGCACAGCTGAAGACCGAGCCCTCTTGTCTTGCTGAGAGTTGCCTGGGAAAAGAGACCAAGCCCCCCCTGGCTCCCCGTTCCTGTCAGGGAGTTGCAGAGGAGGTCTCCCCTGAGCCTCCTCTTCTCCAGGCTGAACAGCCCCAGCTCCCTCAGCCTCTCCTCACAGCACTTGTGCTCCAGTCCCTTCCCCAGCCTCGTTGCTCTCCTCTGGACCTGCTCCAGCCCCTCAATGTCCTTCCTGAACTGAGGGGCCAGAACTGGACACAGCACTCCAGGGGTGGCCTCACCAGTGCTGAGTCCAGGGGCAGAATCACTTCCTTGGACCTGTTGGCCACACTGTTCCTGAGCCAGGCCAGGATCCATTGGCCTTCTTGTCCCCCTGGGCACACTCTGGCTCCTGTTCAGCTTCCTGTCAATAACTGCAGCTCTGTGATGGACTGAGGCAAACACCAGCTCAGGAGTATGGGGTGGGTTCAAGTGGTTACAAGTGAAATGGTTTTTCCTCCTGCTTTCTCCCCAAAGGAAGCTGACAGCTGCCTCCTTAAACTCTCCAGACACAGTCCTTCTGTGTTTATCCCAAAGCAGCAGTTTGTTTTCTTGTCAGAATTTGTGCCTGACCTTGGATCAGCTCAGCTGGTGGTGGTGAACCGGAGAAAGAGCCAGAAAGCAGTTTTGGCTTTTGATGCACTTCCAAGTTGCTTTTGTATCACCTTTATCAGGGTTATGTTTGTGTAACCACAAAACATTAAAGAAACTTTATCTGGTGTTTCGTGGCCCTGCATCTCTGCTGGTGAGCTCTGAGGGGGGGTGGGGAAGGAATCACATCAAAGCTGCTTTTGTTCAGAATTTGTGACGGAAGCTCCATTGTGCTGCAGCTACAATGCTGATACAATCACTGTGAGTGGTAAATGTATTGCCAGGAATCCTTAATCTCTGAGAGGAATCAGCAAAAAGAGGCAACATTTATTTCAATAGCGTGAATTTAGTTAGCGGGATAAGGGAAGGAATGAGCGATTTTGTTCTTCAGGATGGAGACTTGGTAAGCAAGGGCATACCTCAGAGTGTTGTGGGCATGTGTTCAGGCCTGTCAGACTGGCAGTTCTCTCAAATTAAAATATACTGAGGACAGCAGAGAACTCCTCCAGTCAGGGAAAATCTTCCAAGGAGCTCAGCTCACTGCTCATGGTGACTTTCTGGTCACAGATGCTCTGAAGGACAGTGGCAATTTTGAGACTGCTCATTATCACAATACTGTAAGAAGTCTCTTTTAACAACACTGTGTTGCAGTTTAAGGTTGATAAGTCTTTGTTCCTGGCTATTTGAGGTTCCAGAGACCACTAGTATGACATCTCTAGGAAGATAATTTTGTGTGGGGAAACAAGAGTAACTGTGTTGATAAAAATTGTATTTCACGTTATGTCTCAAAACATTCAATCTGTTTTGGGTGTAGAGGAAAGTCTGGTGTTTCCTTTGATAGGGCCTTGGGGTAGTTAGCTCTTATTGATAGGCATTTCTGTTAAAAAGAAATAAAAATCAAACTCATAATGTGTTTTTGTTTTTTAGCATTCAGCAGTCAGAAATGTATGCTACCCTAAAACTTTCAGCTGAGGATTTTCATTTTTGTTTCGTGTGGTTACTTTCCCCCTTGGCTTTAAAAAGATGTGGATACCTTTTGTAACACATATCACTGTCTACTAACTTATGCTGCCTCTTAAATTCTGCTGTATTTTACAGTCAAAGACTAATCTCCTACAGGAGATATATTTAAAATAATTTACATAAGCAAAGATTAAGTGGTTATAATTTTCAAAGATGCAAGATAGTGGCTGGAGGTTGCTGCTGCCAGATTTGCCAGGCAGACTCAAGGGCTGCAAGAGAACAATCTTGAAGAATTTAAAGTGTTTGAAGTTAGAGACAGCTTCTTCCTATCTGGAATAAATAGGACTGCACTCAACATGAAACTCCTTTTTCCTTGGGGGTGTGTAGGGGAATGACATTTAAATCTTTCAATTTGTTTGGTTCATCCATCCCACATTTCCAGAGTTCACTCTTCAAGAGCAAGAGGTTCATGTGGGTATTTACTGTTGTGGTATTTATTCAGCATGAGTGGGTGTTGGCTCTGAGCTGAGATATGGCTGTCACACAGGAAGCTGAACTATAACCTGTAACAAAGCTCTAATCAGAAGGTTGGAACCAGATATGTTTTTATTTTGTTAAAGCAGCTTGCCTGCTTTGATGCTGTCACACATACTTTCCTATAGAAAGTTCTCTGGAAATAGTGTAAGAAAAAAAAAAAAATCTTGTGACACTTTCACCAAAGGAAGTCGGTGTGATTCCACAATTGGTATTTTTTCACAGCCGACAGGCATTTATCTTTGCATCTAAGTTTTCTTGGACACCGAAAAAAAATGTTAATCTCCTCAAATGTTGCTAAATATGTGTGGGGTTTTTTTCCATATGTCCTGCCTCCCCCATAGAAAATTTTCTTAAAACAGTCAGCCTTCAGCAGTAGTAGTTTGAGAATCACACTTGTCTCAAGAGCTGGTGCTGCCCAGCTGGTGGATCCATATTTGCTGTCTTTAAACTTTTAAAGTGGAATGTGCATTAAACTCCAAATACATGCTCCTCTTTTCCAGAGCTTGTCTGTGCTTTCAGTCAAAGTTTAGAGCCATTTCTCACTGTGCCTCTACTCCTGGGGTGGTTGTATTCCAGTAGAAGTCTTGGATATGGTGTATTATATCTAGGGCTACCTCTGCTGTCTGTACAGTCCCTGATACCAGTTTTCTTATGTCCTTTTCTTAGACAAGTCACTCTTGTTTCCTTATACCTGTAATTAGACCAAAATATTTTCTTATTGTTTTAATTGCCTGTAAGCTACTAGAAGAAAACATCACTTGCTCTCCAGAGCTTTCCCACCAATATCTCTTGTCATAGCAGGAAATGAGTGTTTTAAACAGCCTTAGGTGGTGGTCTGGGTTCCTGGGTTTGTGATTGCCATGGTAAACCTTCCCTGGTTTGGTTCTTTAAATTCCTCCTGTGCCTGGCTTTTTTTTGGCTGCCTGGTGTCTCTGGCTGGTTTCTGACTGTCGGAGGGGAACCCAAATGTGAAAGGCAGTTGCAAAACCAGCGAGAAGCAGATGAAGTGTGAGACAGTGCAGCTCTAGGAGAGTCCCAAAAGACTCAGCTGGGATTGTGTGGGTGAACTGGGAAAGAAGGTGGAAGACTTGGGAGTGAGGGAAGCTGTCTGGGTTCCTCTTTGCTGTAAATCTGATAGGGGAGGTTTCCCTCTCAGCACACAGATGTTGTTGTGTGTCATTGGGAGTGAAACTGGGCTCAGGCTGTTCCAGAACTTGGTCTGTATGAGTGCGAGTCTCCCTCAGGAGCATACAAGATGTGTTTTAGTCCTTCAGCAAGGCCTGAGGGCAAATCAAACTGTTCACTGTCATGCCCACTGTCACTGATTTCCCGGTGCTCAGCTCTCTGGATTAGTCTCCTGAAGAAGTTCATTTGATTCCTGCATTCTGTGCATCCCAAGTAACTCAGCCCTGCTCCAGTGGAACGGGAAGAACAGGAGTTTGGTTCAGGCTGGTCCCACACATTCCCTGCAGCTCTGCCCTGCTCCTGCAAACATTGCTTTAAATTCTACCACTGGGGGCTTTTAGCTCTTGCCTGCCTGTGCACAGGCACATGTGATCTGTCCCATTTAATGAGTTCATTCCAGATCTACCTTGACTTCAGTGGTTTCTGTTGATCTCATGGAAATGCTCATCTTTAATGGGTCTGGTGTATTATTAAAGGTTATGCTGAAAGTTAGAAAAAAAAAAAGACATGTTCTTGGAATATCAAATTCTCAATTACAAAGTTTCAAGGAGGGTACAATGCTTTAAAATAAGTGGGTAAAAATAATCACACTCTCAGTTGTCACCTGCAGATCTCAGACTTCCAAGAAGAAACCAAGGTCTCATAAATAAAGTATATGTAGGTAGATGATTTGTACTCTTACATTGTATGACTTTTTTCTTTCAAATATTCATCTACTTACACCAATAGCTAAGATATTTGTCTGGGTGTTAAAACTGGAGAAACTCTTTTTACCTTGGAACAAGGGCATTTTGGTGGATAAGAACAAACTTGTCCTTTGTGGTACAGAAAAACCTCCTCTCCTTTGGGCTTTTTCTCTCCTACACAGATATGATTTGCTTTTAAGGATTTGTTTTCACTTTAAAGATTTGAATTAGGAATTTTATTCTTTCCCTCACTCTCGAATCCTTGGACAGGTACTACACTATTAGAAACTCTCATTGCCTTCTACTTTCTCTTCTGCTTCCTATGTGTTTCACTGGAATTTAACAGCAGGAGAACCTGAAACCTAAACCTTAACTTTTGTACTTCGATATTCCATGTAACTGTGGAGAGTTTAACAGAAGAGGAAGTGTGTGTGTGTGCATGTTTATAGAAAGAGGATGTGAAAGTAATAGTGATGGGATACTTTGGGAGGGAGCTGGGGTTGAGAGTTACCATCTGCTGCATTTTTGAGGCTCTGTAGTTAACTTGGTGACCTGTATTCCATTCCATTATAGCCATGTAAAGTTTTGGTTACATTACAAATTCAAGTGGATATTAAAAGAATTAAATCTCCATTAGATAAATTACTGTTGCCCTCAGCTACTTCTTTGTCCCCCTCAAACATCTGGGAAATATCTGGGGTAGGGCCTTAAGTTGGAAACTTAGTAATTTGGTCATAGCTAAGCAAAAATGGAAGAGCCTGTGCATCATCTTATTGTGGGAATTATGATGGGTTTTCTACCCTCTAAGGTGAGCAAAGTGGAGAGGATGACCATCACTGGGTTAATTGTCCTGTTGAGTTTGCTTTTCAAAAACAGCAGCTTTGTTCTTTTTTGCAGCCACTGATCTTCTTTTGGCTTGGAATCCCATTTGCCTGGGCCTGGTAGAGGGAGTCATTGGTAAAGTTCAGCTTCATACAGGTATGTGCTTAGTTCTGTTTTGATGTTTGTTTTTTTTTAATTCTGTTATGGTTTTCTTTTTAATTTATTTTGCTTACTGCTAAATTTGTTTTAAAGTCTGTGGTATTACAAATGATGCTGCATAGCTCAAATGGAATGATGTATATTCTATTGGAATACTCCCCAAATATATGAACTTGTCAGAGTGATTATATTATACTTGCAGATGCAAATTCCCCCTATTCTCCAGTGTGTGTGTTTTGGTTTGACACTGTCATGTAAAAATAGAGAACTGCATTTGCAAATAGTAGAAACTTGTATTTGAAGTCCTATCTGAGGCTCTGTGTGAGATTTATAAAACTCTTAAGCCCCTTTTGAATAATCCTTTTGAGGAGATTCTTGTTGTTCTACTGTGGTACAAGAACTAATGATGGAAGTTTTAGCAAAAGGATAAGGCTTGAATTCTCAATGCTGTATAAAAACCTGAAGTATAATTGCTACGTTGGTAGATGAATTTTGGAAAGCAAAAGGAACACTTTAAACTTTTTTGTAGGTAAATGACAGAGCTATAAAATTAAAGCAGGTGTAGAATTCATTGTTATTTTAGTGATAAGCCTGTTTCTAACTGATAGTAGTAGTATTTTCCTTTAAAATAAGGTCAGTGCTTCTTTAGCTTTATCAGCTGCAAATCCCTGTAGCTGTAATAAATATTTATTTTGATATAAACCAGCTGATACTTCTGCCAGTGGAGTTCTGGATATCTATTTACTGGCAGGTAGGAAAGGTAGCCATAAACACTTGCTGTGTACCATTCTTTTGGTGAGTGCATTTCAAGTAGTGCCTGGCAATATGATCAATACAGGTAAAGTTTCAAGTGTGTTCCAGGAGAGCAGGATGTGCTGGAATGGATCAGATGTTTGTGTTCTGTTGAATAAAAACAGCTGACTCAGGGTGGCAGTGTCACAAATAGAAAACAGGGACTGGAACACGTGAGCAGTGTTGTTGGTCAGTCCAGTTCTGGGAATCACATGGCTCTGGAGTTACTGTGACCCCAGGTCATAGTTCAGAGCCCATCTGTCCATGAAGTTCATGATCACATCCTCTTTCCAGTTGCATCTCTCCATCTTCTTTGAGTTTCACCTGATATTTTGATCTGTGCTTGTTCCACAGAGCTATTCACTCACCCCTTGTAGCCATTTAGATTTGGCTCCCCACCAAGTCCCCAAATCTTGCCGAAAGCCCCCTCCCCTTATATGAAAGAAAGGGAAAAGGGGAAAAGGAACCAAAAGACCCAAAATAAACTGAACTAAAGCAGTGTATATATATATATATATATTTAAACTTACATACAATTGCAAAAAAACCCCTATTTACATTTAAGAAAGAGAAAACCCCAACACCCCACAACCAAAACAGAAACCCCAATATACGCAGATATACACAGCTAACAAAGAACTAACAACCCAAAGTTTTAATACATTCCTCAAGAAGACAAAAGCCACTCTAGCAGATCTCTCCACTCGGACTGGGAGAACAACAGGCCCCAGCAGGCCTCACTCCTGGATAAGCGGGACGGGCCGCAGGGACCCTACTGTCTTCAAGTCCAGTGGAAGGGAAGAAGGCAGACCATCCTCTCTCCTTCTTATTTGTGCTCTTGCTTACGTACAAAATAGGATGGAATACTGGGACATGAGCACTTCCCTAGTTTTGACCTGGTTACCACAAAGGCCTAAAACTCAAACCACTACACCCCTTTTCAGATCTGATGGTATGAAGTGGTTCAGGCTCTGCCATCTCCCTTTCTCTGCTCTTCACCCAGGTTCTCTGTGCTGTTCAGCATGTGCTGGTCGTGATGAATGATGGCTGAGCTCCAGTAATGACCTCTCACTGCTCTGGGAAAATGCTCAGTGATCAGTTTTGGCACGTGTGTTTTTTTGTTTGTGTGGGGCGTGGTGTTTTTGTTTTTTAAACTGAGCACTTGGGTGCACAAAAGCCTTGCCCCCCCCTTCTCTCCAGGGAGTCTGGTATAAAAGCCTTTTGAGGGGGGAGATCTCAAGTGCTTTTTGGAAGGTTTTAGTGCATTATGGCAACTGAATGCCCTTGCATGTGTGCTTATTGTGAGGTGCTTCCTTTGCTTATGAAATGTGAGTTGAAACTTTCCTCAGCTGTGATACCTTAACAGGTGTCAGCTTGCTGTTGTCATGCAAATTAAGATTATCAGGTAATAAGCCTGATATCTGCTCTTCTTTCCATGTGTCCTATGGAGCTATTACATCAATTGCTTGTCCAGGCATTCCACTCAGCTGCTGCTGAGGGCAGTGGGAATGTTTTGTTTGGTCTCTGCCTTGTCCAGGTGACACAACCACAGACTGTTCATTGCCTGTTCTTCTTGTTGTAGATATTCTGGTGTTTAGTGATGCCGCTGCCCTGCAAAGGATGTTTATTTTCTACCATTAGATATCTGAAGAAAGAGAGCCTCCAGCTATTTGTCCTTCTCTCCTGCTGCCTTGACCTTGCTGACATTTGCTGATAAGTGTTCTCCCTTAGGTGAAGTCACAACAAGGGGCTGGCTGAGACGTCTCAGAGAGATCTCTTGAAGCCTGTTATTGTCAATGAACTCCCACTTGATCATTCTTGTTGTTCTGTTGTGGTACAAGAACTAATGATGGAAGTTTTAACAAAAGGATAAGGCTTGAATTCTCAGTACTATATAAAAACCTGAAGCATAATTGCTACATTGGTAGATGAATTTTGGAAAGCAAAAAGAACACTTTAAACTTGTTTGTAGGTAAATGACAGAGCTATAAAATTAAAGCAGGTGTAGAATTCATTGTTATTTTAATGATAAGCCTGTTTCTAACTGATGATGAACAACATCAAGTGTAGTTTGATGTTTTCCTCTGGCTGAATCACCCAGCAGTTGTAACAGTAACCTGTCTTCATTACTTATTCTGGTATCAATCTTTGTCACCTGGAAACTTTATCAGCTGGAGTTGTATAAATATTTAACACTGCTGGACCATTATCTCCAGACTTGGAGCTCTGTGCTGCAGGGGCTGGGTGAAATGTTTTTTTCACAGACCTGACCTGCAACAGGAGGACTTGCTGCTCTGATTTCTTCTCCCCTGCCCTCAGGTTATTAACATCAGAACAGTTAATTTGAAATTCTTTTGGTGAACAGGAGTCCTGTATGGGCTGGTCCTGCTCAGAACTCTGTTATTAGCTATTATTGGAAAGGAATATTGGTGTGTTTTTAAAAATGCTTAGCACATCCTGACTAGTGCTGGAAACTTTAAATGCCTTTTTAAGTGTTGAAGTTGCTACCAGTAAAGCTGTCACTAACCCTATATGCATTTTAATGTCTTGGGCATAGATCCTTATATGTTCTTGAAAGATTTGCTCATGGCAGAAATGCTGGAGTGGTCTAACACAACCTTGAAATGTCCCTGTAACCAGTCTTGGGCTGTCTGTAATTTAGCATTGAAACACCCTTGCCAATATGTTGTAACTAGGGATGGGATTTCATTTACTCTTAATCTTACAGGTTTTATTGCTTGACTTGTACAAAAGAATCTGTAGGGCAGCTTCTACCAGGGAAGCAGTCTCATAGGAACCCGCAAGCCAATATTACATGGCTTATTTTTTTAATTCTTTAAAGAATTTTTGACATGAGTCAGTTGTATAACTGAACATAACTGTACATTCACACTGGAGAGGAAAGTCTAGTGAAAGTACCATTTGATTCTTCCCCAAACTGAATTTCCCATGCAAATTTTTTTTTTTTTTTTTGGAAGAGGGGGAATTCCAACCCAAACAATAAAACCTTGATTGAATATTGGAATGTAAGGATGTGATTGCTTACCATTTTCTGGCCCTTCCTAAGATAACTTGTAAGAAAATGCAGAGTAACAATGGGAATAGCAGGAAAAGGATTTTAGGGTGTATTGTGGAGCTGTTACTGAAGCAGATCACTGCACATTTTCTTGGTAAGGTGCACAATTAATTCTATCTTTGCATGATCTTCTCAGATAGAGGCCAGCACATCTCTTGCATAGAGTGTCTCCTTTACAGAATATTAATTTTGTTTTGTGGTCCAGGCAATGCACATGCATACCCAACATAATTGAAGCTGCTCAGTTCCTTTCTAATTCTGTTTTGGGATTTTGGTGAAAGAGGGTTGTGTTACTTGTTGTTAGGATAAAAAGTAGATCCACTAAAATGGTAATGGTAGCCTGGAATGGAATCACTGGTGATCAGAGACTTGCTGAGATCAAACATTGTAGTGCAAGAATATACCCATTGTATATCCAACTATAACCAAAGTTGGGTTCCTTAGCCAGTTCCAGCAACTTCCACTTCATTCCTTCATTGCTGCCCCAGTTCTCCTGTTTCTTGGTCAAAGGACACTCCTGTGCAGTTTAATCTCTCTACTTGTATCTGTTCTGTGAGTTTTTCCAGTGCTGGTTAATTAAGACCCAGGTTAAACGCTGCTGCCAAGGTTCCCTAGACTTTGTAAACAGGAGGGAAGTGGAATTCTTCCTTCCCTGTCCCCAGGAAAGGAAAGCTTTTTTTTGTCAGCATGCCTCTGAATCTTGATAGAAACAACTGTTCAGCATCTGAAATCTCTCCAGTGATATGGAACTGAACTTCCAAGAGCTTAAAGCATTCTTTTTGCACACAGCCAATTTTTGAGTTGTTCAAGTAACAGAAAGGATGAAAGTGGTAGCACAGAATTTCTTGGCTAAAATCAAAATACTTGTAAAAAGCAGCATTTTTAGTAAACTCCTGTACAGTTTGAGAAAAGCTGCTGCAAAGGCATTTGGGGGAAACTAAATGCTGGATTGTTTGGGAAGTGTTAGAGAAGAACAGCAGTGCTGTGCTGACAGTGTTGAAGCAACAGAGGAACTAAATTTCCATTTCAGTGCAGAATGGGAGGTAATAGCTTCCTTTAGATACAGTATTTTAAGGTAGTTGTTGCCGTCTGCTCTGCCATAGTTCATAAAACACTACAAATGAACATTTGATTCTGAGAGATGATTTCAAACATGCTCTCTTCTGGAATGGCACACAGTTGGGGTGTTCTGAACACCCCATCCCTCACACACTGAGTAGGCAATTGAGTTCTGTGGAACTGCCTTTTTTTATTGTGCTGCAGAAGCACATATTCTATGCTGGGATTCAGTTATTTAGATATTGCTGGTGATTATAATGTGCTGCTTTTATGGCTATTGTTGAAGCTTTTACTTCAGGGCATACTTTATCTGCATAATTACTTCCTGACTGTTTGCTTTTGATCTGCTGGGGAATTCTTGTTTTCTTTGAATGTTCTGTGGCTCTGGCTATAATACAGAGAGTTTTGAAATGCACACCAGGATGACATTTGAGTGCATTTTGAAAAATGACAAAGGGATACAGAACTGCTTGGTTTATTAAGCTCTTAAGTTCTTGTTTGCTGCTGCCAGGGTTTGTCAATATAAGGTCAAGTGAGGAGTAGGTAGAGATTTTCTTTTCCATTTTTTTTTGCTATGGCATATCTGCTCAGAAATGCCTTTACCTTATCCTTATTTCCAGTAGAGCTCTACTGGTTAATTCACTGGATCTCTAGATGGTTTCCTTGCTTAAAAGAGTATCTGTTTTTTCTGACATACACTGGTGGTCTCACAGGAGAAAGTTGTGTGGTCAACCTTCCATAGGTGGGAATAGATGAGATTATAGGACTCCCCCACAGGAATATCTGTCTGGATGCCCTATTGTATTACCCTTCTGTTAAGCTTGGATTGCCCTGGGCTTCCAGAGACTGTTGGTTTTGCCTTCTAAAAAGCAATATAGAAAAGGGCAGGCCTTCTTTTTAGGTGAAGTGATGGGCATCTTCATCTGTTGCAGCATTTCAGTTTCTCCTTTTTAAAAGGATTTTCTTATTCATTGGTCTGTTCACTTGCACAGAACCTGTCCTGTTTTCCTCAGCTTCCTTTTTCTTATTTCCATCTTATTTCCATCTTACCCCTGTGCTTGCTGGAGGCAAAGGCAGGTGTTCCCCAAGTCATGTTCCCTCTACCTGTACAGAAAAGCTGTTCCAGCACCTGCTTGTCAGTGAGGATGACTGTCTTGGTGGCATTTGCTGTCACTCTCTTGTCCTTATTTGTTATCCTGTGACCAGTTTTTAGGAGACTGTGCCTATGTGACAGCTTTGGAGTAACCTGGTGCAACCTCAGAGCTTGAGCAGGGTGACATCCTGGGATCCCTTCTGGCCTGACTTGTGTCTGATCCTGCAGGGATTAGGATTCCACTGCTGTGTTCAGGAACAGTGCATTTCATTCCCCTTCCCCTCCTCCCTTTTTGGAAGGCTCCCTCTGGTTCTCACAGCACATTTGTGACTATGAGGACCTGACATTTTTAAAGGCTTCTTAATGCCCAACATAAGCAAGTCTTTTTTCTAAAGACAGTAATGTAGAATCAAAGTAAGGAGTGGGGTGTCACAGCACACAGTTGTCTGTTTGCAATGACTATTTCTTTTCTTCAGATAAAAGGCACTGCTGGGTTTTTCTGTGTTTCTCTTAAGCACTCAGAGGATAAAATGCTGTTTAGAATTTACTGAGCAAGGAGAACAGGCTTTGTATTTGCTCTAAAACTGCTAAATAGACTTTTCAAAGGCTGTGGATGGTATTCAAAGGCACAATACATGACACAATCTGCCATCACGAGTGTGGAAGCATATTCCAGTCTGCCATAGCAGGCTTTTTATGTCTTTTCGTGAACTTTTCAGTTAAACTCAGTTGGTTTCTTCTCAGCTGGGAGAAATGCTAAGTGTGTATGTTTGCCTTGAAGACTCTCTGTGCCTTTTCCATCTCTCTTAACAGAACTTTTGGTTCCTAAAAGCCCAGCACACAACCAGCATGCTACTGCTGTAACCAAGGGATTAAAATCCAGGAATGTCCAGGCATTATTCAGCAGTCAGGGGGAATGTTTGTTGCTCTGTTTCCCTGTCTCATTGAAGTGTTGATGCTGTAACTGCAAGTGTTGTAGATTAAATGTGTGTATGACATGCACCAGTTACCAATATCTTCATTGATTTTTATGCCATTAGTTCCTCTACCACTCCATGTATATTACTTCAGGAATGATTCATGAGGCTTTTAACATATATAAACTGCTTCATGCTGCAGCCCATGTTTGCCCACCAGATTTCTCAACTCATGAGCCTTGTGATCAGCTGTTACCTGTGTCTGTCTTGGTTGCTGTTTGATACACAACACAGGATGTCAAGGGAAAATCTTTTATTTCTCTCTGAGCTCCAGCTGTTCTCAAATTTTCTGCCAATGGTGACATTGGTGGGGTTGTGCTTCATCCTAGAGGTTGCTGATGGCTGGAGATGAAGCAGGGGTAGCTTTACCTCTAATAAGTCTATGAAATAGTTAATCTTACTGTATTACAGGCTGAATAAGTATTTTTTAGCGTTTGTTTATTTTTTAATTGCGATGCCTAATGACAAATCACAGCAATAGTGAATCATCACTCACTGGAGTCTTTTGGTCAAATGGTTCCTGGCAGGGGTTTTACACTGGGGAGAAGCTTCTGGCAGACTTATCAAAGTAAATGCCTGACAAGACAAATAAAAGCATCTACTAATCTTTTTTTTTTTTTCCCAGATTTACCATGGTGGCTGCTTTTAATTCGTCAGAAAGCTTTGATTGGCAAACTCCCTGGAGATCATGAGGTTTGCAAAATAACAAAGATAGCTGTGATTCCACTCTCTGAAACAGAACCTCAGGATCTGGAGCTGGAGGTATGACAGTGCTCAAGGAATTCTCACCTTCCCCCTTCTGCTTCAATGAAATTTGAATGTTAAATAAAAGTTTGGTTTTTTTCCTGGTTGTGCTTTTTTAAATAACATTTTTTTGATTAAAACTATTTTTTAAATAGAAATCACAAGTTGTGCTAGGGAGGGAAATTACAATAAAATTGTACCTAGATTTCATAAAGCTTATTGAGAATACAACACTGAACTAGGAGAAAGTATTTTTTTTTTTTTTAATAGATGCTCTTGCTCTCATCTGATTTTGGAATGTTAATTCTAGAACTTGGTTATAGAATAACCAAGTGAGTGATACCAATTTACAGTGTAACTTGGGTGGGAAGCTGAGGTGAGTCTGGATACTCAAGTCATGTCAAACTGAGGCAGACATCCTCACAATCACAGGAGAAAGTGCATTTTGTAAAAAAAACAGTAAGAATGAGGCTCTAGATTGAAACCTGCCTGTTCCCCCTGTGTTTCAGAGTGTCTCCCTTAGGTTTGTGAACATCCAAGTCTTGATTTTTGTAGGCTTTAATTAAATTTTTTTTGAACTTTTTTAAAGAGTATCTAATTGTTGGCTTTAATTCAATGTCATTATTTAGCTTTGTAAAAAGCACCATTTTGGGATAAACAAGCCAGAGAAGATAACACAGTCCCCAGATGACACAAAATTTCTGCTGAAGACTCTTACTCAAATTAAATCAAATGTGTCTGCTCCAAATAAGAAGAAGGTAAAGTTTTCTACTGTTTCCTTGTGTTTTTTTTCCATAATGTTTTCTTTATAATTCCAAGGTTGTGATGGATGATCAAATGGAGTACTAAGACCTTAAAGAACTAGTGAAAAACTGCAGAATGTGGAACTACTGTCTTGATGTATAGTTTATTTTTTTTTATTTTATTTAACTGTGGCAATTCTATGATTTTTTTTTTTTGTGTTTTGCAATTACATAATTTTGGCAGAATTGCTGATAGAGTTCCTTCTTACCAGCATTACCTTCTCCTGAGATTCTAAACTTCTACAGATTGTTCTACATAAGCATCTCTCTTACAACATAGAACTGGAGACAAAATTTGGTGCCCAGTTCCTCAGAGAACACCAAACAATCTCATCGAAGTGCTTTTAACACAACAATGGCTTGGATTAGGAAATCCAAACAACATTTATTAAAATTAGAATGGGTTGGCTGCAATATTTCTTAAACTCTTGAGGTTGAAACATCCTACTTAAATGTTCAGCTCCAGAAGTTGACTGCTTTGAATGGTAAAAGTAATAACATGATATTTTTGAGGATGCTGGCCCTTGTTTGTATTATCTGTGCTGGGGTTTTTAAGAGCCTGCTCCTCAATGGAAAGAGTTTGTCCTAGAGAGTTAGAAATAGCATTTAGCAAATATGGCCTGGACTCTTTGTCACTCACAGAGAATTAAAAAAGCCATTTTTTTCTTTCAGATTAAAGAAAGCAAAGAGAAAGAGAGGCTGGAGAAGAGATTATTAGAGGAGTTGTTCAAAATGTTCATGGATTCAGACTCCTTTTACTACAGCCTGACCTATGACCTGACAAATTCTGTGCAGAGACAGAGCACGTGTGAGAAAACAAACTTATCCCTGTGGAGAAAAGTAAGTGTGTCCTGTTTGATTCTTCCATCTGGGAGATGTGCTGGTCCATGATGCCTGTGCTCCAAACCTGACTGGTCCCACTGCTGCAATCTATAGCAGAAGTTGTAACTCCTTTTTACACTTCAATGAAATATTTTCTTTGCTGAATTATGCAATACTCTTAAACTGTAACAAACCTTTGTGCTGGCTTTGACCAACATCATTTGTGTAAATAATGGGAGGGATTTTAAACCAGAAGCCTCTTTCTTGGTGTCTTTGAACTGTCTCTTTACATTTTCAAGGTCTTTCAAGGTAACAAAATCTATCCTTTTGTTACAAAAGTGAGCATCTGTCCCATTCTGCTGTATTTTAAGCAACCTTTACTTAAAAACATAAAACCTGAGTATGGGTGTAGTTACCAGTGGGTTGGTTGCTCAGGCAGAATGTTGGTGAGCTGAAGAACTTGGGCTGATAAAAATACTTTATAAAAACCTTTAGTCAAAATTGCTAAAAGCTTCTATGTAGGAACTTTGCCTTGGAACATGTTTAATGGAGACTCTCCAGAAACACCAGGATAGGCCTCTGGTGCATGACAGGGACCAACTTCAGTGCAAGGAAGAGGAACAAAAGCCTCCAGCAGCATGACTGGAACTGAACTGAACACTTTTGAGACCTGTGTGTGCACCTGCAGTGAATAAACAGGTGAACTCGGGTGTCTGATGTTGCAAAACCTGCCCTTTTTTGTCTCAAACAGGTTGATGACAGATTCTTTTGGAACAAGCACATGATTGAAGATCTCATCAGCATCGATGTGAGTTTTTTATTTCTAAATGTGTTATGAGAATCACTTTTTAGTTTTAGTTGAAACGTTTACTCAAGGGTTCAGAAGTTTGCTTGAGAACCTGCTTGGCAGACAGGGCAGGAGTAGGGCTGTGCCTTCTTTAAGCTGAGCAGCTAGCATTACCTTCTTCCCCCAGCCTTCTAGTTAGCCTGTGATTGTTGCTAATGAATGAACTTCAGCTGAATTTAAAATTTTACTACTATAAAACAATGTAGAATAACTTGGTGTGATGTTTTTGTGCTGACTTCTGAAGTTGAATTTAAGTTGTATTCATCTGTGAAATGGATTATCCCTGGACAGAGCTGAGCTTTATAATAAGGAGGAACCAGAAAAGAAGTAACTCAGAATTCCAAAGTTTTCCTGAGATAAGATTTTTGTTTTCCATAGTGGAGAGTAGTGTTTTCTCCTCGAACAGAGTAGCTGATCAATGTAAAAACAGTGTAGAACAAGTTGTCCTGAGCAGCTATTCAGAGCAAAGAAAACATTTTCCTGGCTAAGAAACACTTAAAGAAACATAGAACCACCATTCCCTCTTCAATATATGATTTTCCTTCATTTTAAACTAAACTTGGAGATAAAGGATTAAGTTACTAACTATTGTATGCCAGTTTAGGCCAAGTCTTATGTTCTTTAAAGATGCCAGCAGACATCTTGCTTTATGCCCTGCATCTTTTTCATTAATAATTTAGCATAATCAAATGGTTATGGAGTTACAGCAGGGTAAACCTGCATCCTCTAATAATTTGTGTATGATGCAGGAGTTTAACCAGTTGTATTTTTCATGTTCTAAGATATAAATGGGGATCTAAATGATATAACCTTGGGGAAAGAGCTGAGCATTGGGGAATCTGGATCTCAATTCTATTTAAGAAATTGATGTTTTAGGGTAGCAGAACCCTGAACCAGTTGATTTGAGTGCTAAGTTGGCCCCTATTGAAGCTTATGCTGGTATGTTTTGCTGAAAACAGGTTAAAAACTACCCACCTATATAAATGTGATATAGTATATGCCCACATAGAGGTTGTAAAACTACCTTAAGGCAGAAACTAGATAATAAGGTACCTGTATTTCCTGTTCTATCTGAACTGACTATCTTTGACATGGGAAAATACTACTTTAGGCTTTTAATGTGATTAAACATCAGATATAATGCTGTATTGAAAACTCTCTTTGGGTAAAATTGAAAAAAGAATTTCTTTTTTTAGAAGAAATTTTAAAAATGTTTTCTTCTGTCTGTGGATAGCTGAGAGCAGAGAAGAGCTTTTTGCCTTGCCTTGATTCAATGTGCTGCATCTCCACAGAAAAATCTAAAGTTGTTTTCTTTCTTCCTCCTGATTTAAAAGCCCTGCAACTGATGGAGGAAAAATGCTGGTGCCACTCACAGAAATAAGACAAGGATATGGCAAACATTGCTTAAAACACTAAAAGCACGAGAAGCAATTGTTTTGTAAACATGAGAAATGACAGAAAGAATTGTGGGTGATGTAGAACCAAGAGGAATAAATGTTTTTTGTACCCTTCAGAATGCTGAAGTGGACTTCTGGATCATACCCATCATTCAAGGATTTGTGCAGATTGAAGAGCTTGTAGTAAACTACAGTGAATCTTCTGATGATGATAAGAGCAGCCCTGAAACTCCTCCTCAGGAATCCACGTGTGTGGATGACGTTCATCCCACCTTTCTGGTGGCACTGATTTCCCGCCGCAGTCGGCACAGAGCTGGTAGGCAAACCCAGGCCAAGGCATTGGGGTTGTTCCTGAGCACTGGAGAGGGATGCTTTGGCCTTGCTGCTGCTGGAATAAGTCAAATAAAGTGCAAGGCAAACATAATTCTTCCCTGTCCTTAGGATCTCGGAAAGAGAGATTGAATCACTCTACAATTTACTAGGTCTTGTTCAACTCTGGCTTTTCAGGCTATTTGATTTTTATTGAGATATTCTCCATTGTGTCCAACTGCTTTCCTACACAGTCAGGTTTTCAGCATGTCATAAAACAAAGAAAAAACCCCGGGAAAGCTTACCCTGGTGTGGGACTGCCCTTTGTACCACTGCTCACTTTTATTTAATTCAGTTCCCAGGAACATTATTTGTCAGAACAACTTGGAGTAAATACTTCAGAGTTTCAGGGTGGTATCTAGTTTTCAGTATGCCTTCTCAATACTAAATTGTTACACAGATACAGGAACTGAATTGCAGAGGGGTAATTTGTTATTCATTTGCTTTTACTGTTAATGTCACTGTGCTCAATTGATTTCTACTCCAGAGCACAAAGTGTTCAGAACTTTCTCTCTTGACACAAAAAGATTGTTTTGATAAATTGATGCAATATTTTGAAGAATAGTTATAGGATTGGGTGTTTGATTAATTCTGTAGCACGTACTTTTAGCCAAGAGTTCAGTGGGTCTTTATTTCTGAAATAGTGTAGTTAACTCCCCACCAAAAACCTCAAAACAGGGGAAACACTGCTTTAAAAGCTAAAGATACTTCTGTGTTAAGTATACTTATTTTTTTTTTTTTAATTTATTTGTGGATGATTAAGTTTGGGTTTTGATGTAAGAGCCACTATTGGTGGCAGGGCATAAGTGAGGAGTATCTGATGCTTTAGTCTAAAAGCCTGTCTGATTAAAGGCTGCAATAGTGCTTTGACAATCTCCCAGTAAAGGTCCCTGAGTAGGTATTTTGCACTCCTTTCCCTTCCCTATTTCTCCCCTCTTCCATTCCCTCCTATACTCCTTAGACAGTGCTGTTGAGCCCTTTTTCCAGCCCTCTTATTCCTTCCCTGTCCTCTGCTACCACCTGCTCCTTCCTGAGACAGTGATGTCCTCTCCTTTGAGAAAAGGATCTGCAAACACTTCTCTGTTTAATGAGCAGCTCAGGGCTGGCTGGGCACAAAACTGGGTAGCCAGGAGTCCATTAGCTCTTCTTTATGTGCAGAGTTAATTATACAACTTAAAACAAGGAGGGGGAATCTTCTGTTTTGTGGGACTTCCTGGGCTGCTTGTGGGATCTCTGAGAGGTGGAGTTAAAATGGCCTTTTAGGCTCATGAAAATATTGAGCACTAAAGTAAAACTTTATGCTAAATGTGACAGAACAGGAAAAAATGTATCATTTATGATGGAATAGAGATTAACTTTGACTTTGTGGTGCTGCCCATAGTATGTCAGTAAATAAACTTTATCCATATAGTCAAAATAACTTCTGAGGAATAAACCAGGATAGGAGTGACTTCTACCACTGATGATGGATTTTGGCTAGAGCCTGTGTTAGTGTTGCCAAAAACAGCAACAAAAGTTACTAATGTTTAAGTCAAGTACTGAAATATTCCTTTGACCATTTCCTTCCTCCCAGGAATGCGGTACAAAAGGAGAGGTGTTGATAAAAATGGAAACGTGGCAAATTACGTTGAGACAGAGCAACTGATTCATGTTCACAACCACACTCTTTCCTACATCCAGACCCGAGGCTCTGTGCCTGTTTTCTGGAGCCAAGTTGGATACAGATACAACCCACGGCCCCGCCTGGACAAGAGTAAGTGTTGGGGTGGGATACCTAAGGGTCAGAGTCCCCTTGGGAAGAGATGCTTATGTGTGTGGTGCACAGGGAAAGGGATAAAGCAGGCTTATTAAAAATTAAATTTTAGTCCCATCTCCTCTACACAAAAAGCAGAAGAAAGGAAAATTGAAGTTTTTGCTGTGGTGGAACAGCAGTGTCAAAGTTGAGCAAATCGATGAAATGCCTTTGAAAGGAATTTTGTACAATGTCTTGGTTTTCTAGAGCACAGATTTGGGCACAATTTAATACATCAAACAGGACTTGCCTTCCTGCTGAACAGGCTGTTTCTGTCTAACACTGCTCTGCCTTGTAGGTGAGAATGAAACTGTGCCCTGTTTTCGTGCACACTTTGAAGAGCAGCTGAAAAACTACAAAAAGCAGGTGAGTGCTACATGATGAAATAGTAATCTCATGAAAATGCAGGGGATGAAGGTTAATGCTTTTAGTTTGTTTTTTTTTCCTGCTGTGTTGTGGTTTTTTAGAAGCTTGTTGACAGTTTGTAAGGTTGGTCCGTAAATAGAACTTTTATAGGTTTTTCAAGTGTCTGTAAGTAAGCTCTGAAAACAATAACTTGTGGGAATGTGTAAACCCTACTTCTGTGTACCTGTCCTGTGAATTCAGAGCTCCTCTGGATTAAAGTTTGTGTAGGCAGGTAACTGTTAGAGCTTATTTGTCTTGGGTACAGTCTAACAAAGACTGTAACTTCAGCAGGATTTCCTGCAAATCTTTTAACTCTTGAGCTGTTTGTTATTGCATGGTGTATATATCTGAGCAAGCTGTGTAGAAGATGACAAGTATTAACTAATTGGACTTTTGAACAGGTTATTATTAACTTAGTGGATCAAACAGGCAGAGAGAAGATTATTGGAGATGCTTACCTTAAACAAGTTCTACTCTACAACAATGCAAACCTGACTTATGTTTCCTTTGACTTCCATGAGCACTGGTAAGAAACCTTTTAACAATGAACCTTTGCATCTTTTTCTGTTAGCATGAGAGGAGAGGAGAAGGGAGGAGAAAACATTGTTATTGTTATTATTATTGTGATTTCTGTTTCTGCATGAAACACTTTTAAACAGGAAGAATACATTTTGTAAATTAAAGCACTATAAAATTTTAAGTTTGGGTAACCAAGCACTGCCATTTGTCATCTCGTGTCCCTGACCTGTTAAATTTGCAGTTATTTATTGGGCAAAGCTTGATTGTCACACATTCTAAGCAAGAGAGTTTCCTTAGACATGCTGTGAATGTAAAGCTGTGGCTGACCTGCTTTTTCAAACTGTGTAGCTTTCTGCTTTGAATTCTTCTCCCCTTCTGTTTCTCCTGATTTTTTCTATAACAATACGATGGGTTCTTTCAGGAGCCCGATGCTGGTTTTTCACCATAAAATACCCCAGATTTTAATTTAATCAGCACAAGCAGTGGCTGTTTCCCTGACTCCACTCTGCCATGCTCTGGTGCAGTGCTCACGTGCCCAAGCATTTCATCTGTCCCACAGGCCTGTATTTCTCCTGCTTCCCTCAAGCTGCCTCTGTGTGGGAGTCAATATGGGCTCTAAACTGTTTTAATCTTCATTTCTGAACGTAATCTAGGGATTGCATCTGGCCTGGCAGAGCATTACTGACTCAATAAGTGTGTCATTAGTAGATATTGGCAGAGAGGGTGGGGGGGAGGGAAATCCCCCTCAAAACAGGGATGGCCTGGAGCCTTCCCCAGGCCTGTTGGTTCCCTGAATTGATTTGATGCTTAATCTCTGGTTTGAAGGAGCTTTTGTTTTCATTCCTTCACTTTTCTCCTAAAAACTTCTGTGGTGACCAGGGCTGTTTCTTTTTTGCAAACTGAGAGTGAGTGAGTCGAGAACAATCCCAAAAAACAACCTGGTGGGATGAGGGGAGGAGGGGATGATGTGTGTGGGTGTGTTTTCTGTGCAGTCACTGGTGAAACAGGACTCATCCTCCCCATCTCAAATCCATAGTCTCTTTTTTTGAGGCTGTGACTAAGGTGAGAACAGAATGTTGCACATGATGCTGCACATTTTTATTCTTCCTCATGGAAGCAGCATTAAAAATGCAAATTCTTGAGAATTTAACTATTTTTTATTCTCTTTCCTTGGATTTAATGGTGAACTGTACTTTAGAAAAGTTCTGAATATTGGCTCCTGTTTCAAGTTTGCTGCAGGAGAGAA
This sequence comes from Corapipo altera, assembly GCF_003945725.1. Taxonomy (NCBI): domain Eukaryota; kingdom Metazoa; phylum Chordata; class Aves; order Passeriformes; family Pipridae; genus Corapipo; species Corapipo altera. Next base: position 5,608,323 of record NW_020884915.1, on the reverse strand, counting down.
TGCTTCTCTCTCCCACTCAGCCAAAACACTATCTTTGTGAACATTACAGATAAGATAAAATAATTAAAGTCACTGCTCTAATTCAAACTAACTTTTGTGAAATTCTGCATTTTAGCCGAGGAATGAAGTTTGAAAATGTTCAAACACTGACTGATGCCATTCATGATATTATTCTTGACATGAAGTGGTGCTGGTAGGTACTTAACTCTTCTTAGACCACTGTGGAAAATTTGTTAAAAAAAAAACCAAACCAACAAACAGTAGATATTTGGAGGCCTTAATCTTGTCATAACTGGTTTGCTTTATATTTCTGTGTGTCACAGTTTGTGTTCTGCAGTTTTGGTGCTCTAGACATGTAACAAAAAATTCTCAGATGCTGATTCCTGCCCAGAGCTTACTTTATTTAACACTTTCAGGGTTTCTTATATTTAATGTGAAACACTCTGTATTTGACCCACAAACCCTAGAACACCAACCAGCCTTATGTTGAAACCAGTAGGTGTGTTTGACCTTTGGTTTGTACTGATTAAAGGGAATTAAATGAATGTGCTGCAGTCTTCAATCAGTTACTCTGATCATTACAGTGTTCATTTTTATTGGCTTCTCTATCTGAAATTAAATGCCTTTTCTCTTGAAAGCTTGTATTATATATGCAAGAGTTGGGATGCAATTAGATGCTGAATTCAAGTTTATGGCCCCACTAGGATTTATTTGACATCCAGCCTAGATTAAAGTGGAGGATAGGCTGGAACAAGAGGAGTTAATTCAGGGTGGGGTGTGGCTGGGTGATGAGTGCACCTATAAATAGTGCAAAATCTCCTCCTGTTCATAGATGCTGATGAATTACACTGCATTTTAAGTGTCTCAGTGTGCTTTTGTTCTCTTCCTGTTGAAAGGGTTGACCAGGCTGGAGTGATCTGTAAACAGGAAGGAATTTTTCGGGTGAACTGCATGGACTGCCTGGATCGTACCAACGTGGTGCAGGCTGCCATTGCCAGGGTGGTCATGGAACAGCAGGCATGTCAACTGGGCACTTGCTCAAGGGCCAAGTACCTCAGAACTTCATTGTTATTCACAGAGAAATCTGTGGGTTTGAAAAATGCTAAACTAACCTCTACTGAAAAGAATCTTTGTGAAACACCTGGAGAGCTCTGAAGCTGAAAGGAATAACATGTACAAATACAAAGCTGGAAATCACTGTACAACAGTGATGCCTGGTGTCCTCCTTCAGAAAGGAGGTGACTGACTGTCCACATCTTGGAGAGGATTGCCTTGTTTTGATTTAGTAATTTTAGGCAGTAATACAAAGTTTAAAACCAAAACATCATACCCCCAAATCCCTCCCTGAAATGAGAGATTAAGGGACTAAAATCCAACTAGAAGTTGGATGCTATCTTAGCTACTTTGAAGTGAAAGAAATACTGTGATGCAGGGAGATTAGTTGTCACTTCTGTGTTTAAAGGAATAATTAATTCATGATGTTAATATCCCTGATTGCTGTGACTGTTGTGGTGTGGATGTTAGAGAAGGGATTTCCAAGCAGACTGAGGGTCCTTCCTTTGGTCATGTTCCTGTTTACCCTGACCCCCATTTGCTTTTTGCTATAGAATCTGTGATTGTCCTCCCTTGTGAAGACTTCATAAATACAGTTCTGTTAGAGATTTAATACAGGTTAATAGTCCTGGAACTGAAATTTAGAAGGCTCAGTTCCAGCCCAGCCCAAACTGAGCAAACCTGGCTGTTTAAAGGGAAGGAGAAAGGACAAAGTGGGTCCTTCAATAGGGTGGAAAGTGAGTGGCTCTGACCATTGTATCTGGCAGTTCTTGTTTGTCATCTGCTGCTCTGGTCTCCTGACATGGAGTATGGAGGGCAAGGGGAGGGACCTGCAATCCCACAGTTGTTTGGGAACAGGATTTCTCTCTAGGGTGACTCTCGAGTTCAAAGGCAACCTTTCAAAATCAAGAGTGTTACAGATGGTTGTGAAGAGGCTTCAGTGATCACTGAAGTATTAGTGATGTGCTGCATGATTCTGGTGTTGTAGCTGAAGTGCCTTGGAATCAATTCATGACAGAGCAATGCCCTGACCTTTGCAGGGTGAATGACATGAGTGTTCCATTTGCCTCCTCACCTTTGCTCTCCCTTGGAGCCACAGCACTTGCTTTCTCTCACCTGGAAACTTTATAGGGCTTTCAAAGTCAGTGAACAGCCTTGTATCAATTGTCATCTAACTTGCAAAGAGTGCTTGAGCATTTGGTTTTAGTTGGAAATTGTTTACCTGTGATCTATTCCAAGTTATCCCTTACTATTATTCCAGGTTAGTGACTGCACTGCAGTTATGGCTGTGCAGCTTTACCAATTCAGTGTCTGTAAAAAGCCTAAAGTTTATATTGTACCCAAGGCTTTTATCTTGGGGAAACTGAAGTACTGGTTGTCCTGAAGAGTAAGATATCTCACTTTCAGTATCGATGTTAAACAGTAACTGTCCAAAATGTGCAAGCATTAATAATAAACCAACAAAAGAAGCTGTTTTTTATTTTCAGACCCTTGAGGTCATGAATACCTTTGCAATAGAAGACATATTAACTTGTTTATGCATGTTAAAGTTCTGTGATGCCTGTTCTTTTGATGATTCTCCTTTGAAAGATTTCCTGTATCTTGAGCAATCTCCAGTAACTCTGGCTCATTTTTTTTGATGGTTGGCTCCTACATTCATAATTAATATGTTAATGCTGCCTCCAGTGATATGATGCTTAGGAATGAATTAGTGATTCACTGCTAACAATTAATTTACTCTGACAAATCAGCAGAATGAGTCCCTTTTTCAGATCATACAAAGTTTAACAACCAAACGCTCAGCGAGCGTTTCCATTCCTTTTATCGAGCCCTGACATAGAGAATGACCCTTATCTCAGATGATTTATTAACACACACATGTCAAATTCCAGCTCAAAAAACTGGGTGTGATGCCCCCTGAGCAACCTTTGCCTGTGAAGTGCAACAGGATCTACCAGGTGATGTGGGCCAACAACGGCGATGCCATCAGCCGGCAGTACGCGGGCACCGCCGCCCTCAAGGTAACGGGGAAGGGGCCCTCCTGCCCTGATGATGAGGAGGAGGCTGTGACAGGTTTTATGTGCACCAAGAAACTCCTGTCTATGTAATAAAGCCAAATATTCTCCATGGGTTTGTTTTGAAGAGCCCTCGGAGTAGGAGGATGTTTTGTGTCGCACTCAGCGTGAACTGGAGAATTCCGCTTGCCCGGTGTCCCGTGGCACTGCTGGGTGCACTTTAACTGCATCCTCCTCATGTCTGCAGCAAAGCATAGCTGAGCTGAGAGTTTAAGATATATATTAACCATGACATCCATTTAAATTTTAGCACGACTGTAGTTACACTTTTGGCATTTCTAAGCAGTTACGGTACTTCAGAAATACTCCGAGGCTCTGAAGATCAGGATGTGGAGGTAGCAGGGTGATATTAATTACTTATACTTTCTAAAGAATTAATTAGTTGTAATTAGGAAGAAATTCTTTACAGAAAGGGTGCTCAGCCATTGGAATGGGCTGCCCAGGGAAGTGGTGGATTCTCCATCCCTGGAGGTGTTTAAGGACAGACTGGATGTGGCATCAGTGCCATGGGCTGGGAACCACGGCAGGGTTGGATCAAGGGTTGGACTTGATGGTCTCTGAGGTCCCTTCCAACCCAGCTGATTCTGTGATTCTGTGAATGCAGTCTGTTTACCAAGATCAGGCATGAAACTCCTTACTTTTTAACTCCTGCTGCTTTGAAAAGTCACAGAATTTGATGTACTTGCTGTCTGTTTAAGTCCCTGGTGAAACAAATTTTAGTATTCTTTGTATGTGACATGAGAAAAATCATTATGGTGGAAATGCTTCTGAAATCCCTCTTCAAACCTCTACGGAACTGTGATTAGGTTATTTTAAAAAATCGTAAAAGCCAGCCTGACATGCTTGTCTTCATTATGTATATTTAACTTGAAATCTGAAGCACAGACCTCCAGTTATAGATCTAGATTTTCAGGCCTTCTGTTTGAAGATTTCTCTATTTGCTGTTGAGGTTCATGAATTAAATTCTTTTTAATTGTGGTATTTCTTTCAATTTGAAAGTGAAACACACTTGAAATATTCTTCAGAGTAGTTGACATGGCTTTTAGAACTGCTCTGTGCCACTGCTCAGAGTGCCTCTGAAAATAGAATCCTCTAATGAACTGTAACTACCAAAACAGCTTTTTATTCAAATTCCAAGCCTTCTGTGGCCTAGAAACTGGCTTTTGTTTCTGAGGTTGTGAGGATATGTGCTGTTCTCCTTCAGGATGTTCTGTTTGTCTTGTTCTGGTAGCAAAAACATAAAAGATGAAAACCATTTTTCAGTAGGCTCCAGTCTTCTCTTTTGTTTCAGTGGTGTTCCTTTTAGGTTGAAGGCCAAAACATAAAGGGTTTTTTTGAGGTATTCAAACACCACAGTGGACTGACATCTTGAATGTTCTACTTTAATGTTAGCTGGCATGTAGGTCCAAATTTCTGTTTCCCATTGAATCCTAAATCTGTTAAACACAAGATTCTCTGCAGAGTCAATGCCAGGAGTACATGCCCTTTGAAAAATCAATATTTTCAACTTCTGTATGAAATAGTTACTTGTGGATAGTTTTTGAGTTGTTACATATTCAGCTCTGAGTCTCAGAGTGCCAAAACTTTTTGAGCTGAGCCTGCTGCTCTCCAGGTGCATCTGTGCATGATCTGCATGTTCTATGTGACAGGGGGACTTCACCAGGACTGGGGAGAGGAAGCTGGCAGGGGTGATGAAGGATGGAGTTAATTCTGCAAACAGATACTACTTGAATCGTTTCAGGGATGCTTATAGGCAAGCAGTCATAGGTAAGAGTACAGTTTCAACTAAGCTGAACTATGGTATTTAGAAAAGTTCATTAAAATCATCTTGGCTTTATCTTTTGACTGATTTTGTTTTTTGTTTTTTTTCATCTTGAAGCTTAAAAGTACCTTGGGTGTAGATAATGTTCATGTCTGTGTGATGGACACCATAAGAAACAGTGATTCTCCATTTGGAGATCAAATAACACTCAGTTCAGAGGGTTTGTGTGCAGTGTGACTTTGTTTTAGCATTAAATGTCTTGTAGTGTCTCTTTTTTTAAACTAAGTTAAATTTATGTAGCAGGTGTCTCTTAAAATGTTTTTCACTGAAAGCAGTGTAATACCTACTGAGGCAACATTGTGTTCAGGAAGATTACCAAGAGCATCAGTAAATATGAAACATTTGGAAGGAATTTGCTGTCTGTCACTTTTAACTTTGTTTCTTGTTTGGTGTTTTATGGGTTTCACTCAGATTTGATGCAGGGCATCCCTGTCACAGAGGATCTGTACTCCATATTTACCAAAGAGAAGGAACACGAAGCCCTGCACAAGGAGAACCTGAGGAGCCACCAGGAGTTGATCAGCCAGCTGCTGCAGAGCTACATGAAGCTACTCTTACCAGATGATGAAAAATTCCACGGAGGTTGGGCACTGATTGACTGTGACCCAAGGTAGGTTGGACAGTCAGAATTGCTCAGCTGCTGCTCTGCCCTGCCTGTTACTGCTCATGGGAAATGGTTTTGGTAGCTGGGCTAGCAGAACACAAGTGGACAGTTCCACAGGATGACAGGAGTCCTTGAAGGGTTTGAATACTTGCAATTGGAAAAGAAAAGGTCCTCTAAATGTGTGCTTTTCACAAAGTGCCATAAAAATGGTGCCCCTTTGAAACATCACCTGGAAATGCCTTCAGTCAGTTCATGTTGCCAAAATTGGTGGGTGCCAGAGAGAGAACCACCCCTAGTTCTAGAAGGGGCTGCTTGAGGAGCTGTTGCACCTTATTGATTTATAGGGAAAGTGTGACTTGACTTTGGAGCCAGATTAAATTCTTGGGGAATGAGTCAGCATAGGAAAGTCTAGATTTCTCTTTGTGAAAAGTAGTGGGCATGAACTAACTCCCCTCCTTATCAAGTTCAGAGTTCACTAGCTTGGAAAAGAAAAGTAGTGGTGAGATCCTCTGCAGGTTAAACTTCAGCATCTAAAAATAGCAGAGCAGGTTGTTGTGACAGCTATTCAGGGCACAGACTCATCACCTTCACTGAGTCTGAGGTATTTTTCCATTTGTCTGCTGGCATTTTTAATAGCTTGAGGGTTTTCTATTTATTTTTGGGCCTTCTGCTGACCTATTTGAGCTATTAGGCAACTTCAGGTTTGGGAGAGAGTGTTGCTTACATGGATCCACTTACTGTAGGTGATCACACTGTGGCTTGTGAAGTGGCCCCCCAATAACTGACCCACCTGAGTGGGTTTTTCAGTGACTCTGAACAGGCAGCAGCACCACACAAGATAATGGGCCATAGTCCAAACTTCATGTTGTAACATGTGTTGAATTCTAAAAGAGTGTCCCCAGAATACACTGGGCAGGGGTTACAGCTCTACAAATAAAACCTTCTCCCCTGTATTTATTTTTCTTCCCTTTCCTCAGTCTCATTGATGCCACTCACAGGGACGTGGATGTTCTGCTGTTACTTTCCAACTCTGCCTACTATGTGGCCTAGTAAGTCACTGCCTTCTCTTACTATGTGTAGTTTATTTCTAGGAGCTTTGATTTAGATCAGTAGGAAGCATTAAATTCTGTTTCTTTTCTCCTAGTTATGATGATGAAGTCGACAAGGTGAATCAGTACCAAAGGTTAGGTCTTGAAGCTCTGGAAAAAATAGAAATAGGTAAGAAAATAATCAGCCTGTATCTTTTTTGAATGCTCTTAACAATAGCTGAGCCCTCCTCAAAGCATCCTGCAGATGGATTGAAGCAGCAAGCCTGGATGTGTGGCATAAATGCTGGGCAGTTCACCATGACTGGACTTTCTTGCTCCTAACAGATGCCAGAATTATCTGTTCCCTCCCAGGCCTGGCTTTTTCTGCTGTTTGAAATGGAAACTTTGATCACTGCTAAGGTTCTAAAGTTTTCCCTCTTTCTTAAAAGAACCAGGGAATCATCAAAAACAATTTCATTATTTATCAAACAACTTGATCAACTTCTGTAATGAGTCACAGGTTCGTGCATTCACTGCTCTCTTTCTTTGATCCAAAGGCAGCACCTGGCTTGGAATTGCTCTTTAAATCTGCTTCATAGCTTTTTAAGACTTCTTTCTCGAGGCTTGATGATAAACATGCTGTTACAAAATCACCTTGTTATGCTCATTTAACTTGGCTATAGAATGTACCATCTGCAGGCTAAATCCAGCAGCTGCTGCTGAAAGCATTAAAGATGTGATGGCTTTGACTTTTTTTGCAGAGGAAAAAGAGAGGGAAGAGAGAGAAGGGAGGGAAATTTTGTGGCCCCCTGCTAGAGTTTAACTCTCCATTACACAATAGCCAGTGATTTCATCATGTCCTGGCTGTAACTTTCCCTGTGTCTGTGCAATTTTGAAGAATGCAGTGGCAAGGTCTCTTACACAGCACCGTGTAGAGATTTGTGACACATCCTGATGTACAGAAACATGATGTAGAGTTGAAACATCTTCATCTGCAACTTGTTTGGTGCTGTAGATATAAGCAGTGCACTGAAGAGAGCTGGAAACTTCATTGCATCCACCTGGTAGAAATGTATTAGCTTTCCCTTTAATCCTTGCAAGAGCATTCCCTAAAAAACTGCAGGATGTAGAAGGTGTAAAACTTCTCTTTGTTATAAACCATCAGCTGGATTATACTAGACATACAGGGAGTCTAATTGCTTTCTTTAAGTAATTGATTGTTTAGTTATTGTGAAAATCTTTCATTTCAAGTGTCTAAAGAAAACATGAAGCTTTTTCTGCTGACAAAGGCTGTCAACAGGTACATATATTTAGGTAGAGTCTCTGCAGCATCTCTTTAGTGTTTGGTTAAAGATTTCTAATCTGATTTTTCTCTCAGGGCCTGAGCCTACTCTCTTTGGCAAACCCAAGTTCTCTTGCATGAGGCTGCATTACAAGTACAAAGAGCTGAGTGGGTATTTTCACACCCTCAGAGCTGTGGTGAGAAACCCAGAAGAAGATGGAAAAGGTTTGTTTCATATGGAAAAGCTTTAGGCATAAAAGTGCATTCGGTATCGCACTGTTTATCTGGGAAACACTTGTTCCATGGCTCTCAACTTGTCCTTCTTCAGAATTTATTCTGATATAATCCAGTTGTGCAGGGTGGGGAACCATAAAAAACCCTCTGTGTGGTTTCCTGGGTGAACATGTGGATGTTACTGCTTTAATAGAAAGAAAAATAAATTCCAAATGCAGCTTTAAAGCAACGTGTCTCTCTAGAACTAGAGACATTTCCCTGTCCAGGTCTTTACTGCTCCAAAACCTTACAAAATGAAGTTAAAATGAGCTCCTAAAAGAGCTGAAGAAATTGATTTTTTTTTTTTTTAGTGAAATCAGTGTCTGGAAATGGTCTTGCTTGTTGTTTAACTAAATTAAATGAGCACTAATAAGGGAAAAAATATCACTTCTTACCTGGAGCACTGAGTTTTGTCAACAGGGATTAGAATAAATACAGTTGCTTCTCTTCTTCCCACTAATGTACCAGTGTGCCAGTGATTCACTAAGAACCAAGTATTTAGGGATCAAGGAGAGTCTATTCTTTAAGCTTATTTGTAAGCTTGAAATCTGAACTGCAACTCGTAAGGTGAAAGAAAAAAAACCCCAAACCCCCAAACAAACTTAATTATGTTAAAATTATACTTATTTCTTTGTAGATTGTGGAATCTGGGATTTTAGGGGTGTTTTTAAGGGTCTGACAGGCTGCTGCTTGGATTTCAGACACTCTTCAGTGCATTGCAGAGATGCTGAGGATCACAAAGCAGGCAATGGGATTGGATGTGCCCATCATTGAGAAAAAGCTGGAAAGGTGAGTACATAAAGGATGTGGACATTCTGTGTCCACTTCTGCTCTTCTCAGGGGCAAAGCACATCATGTGATGCCTAAAAGAAATGTCCTTTACAAAGGACAGTGGGGTAGAAGGAAGAGGATGGTCCTGTTTTACCAGTTCAAGTGCCATCTCTTGCATTATTTTGGACACTTCCAGTTCAGACCGTATGAACTGCTAGAAAATGTGTTGTGTAGCACAGTTCTACTTTGACAAACAAAAACTATTCAGGCAGACATTTCAATAACTCTTTTTCTGCACTGGGTTATTGTGGTACTATTTGAGCTTCTTTTCCCAGTTGAGCAGAAAGTGCAGCCAGAAAATCTTGTTATTTTTTACAGGTATTCCAGAGGGAATATTTGCTAAATCTGGCTGCTGAATACAGTGTACACAAAGTCAGGGTTACAAAAATGGGGAATTCAAATCTATTTTCTTCCAAAATTAAAGTGCCTGCAGAAACTGGCTGTTCCTTCTTTAGTTACTATTCTGTATCAACCCTCCTTTTGTTGGTTTGAGCTTGATTAGCTTATATGGGTACAATATTATGTAAGGAAAGGATTAAATTAATTGTGAGGAAAGAATAACCTAGTAACTAAATGTCGATCTCTACTATGGAAATAGACTGGAAGACAGTCAATACTTGGTGTTTATAAAAAAAACTGCTTTGGCTGTACATTAGAGCTTTATTTCTCTCTTCTAGGAGGAGCAGTAAACCTCACGAGGACATCATTGGCATTCGGTCTCAGAACAGAGGCTCCCTGGCCCAGGGCAAGAATTATTTGCTCAGCAAGTTCTCCTCCCTCAACCAGAAGGTGAAGCAAACCAAATCCAACGTGAACATGAGCAACCTTCGGAAGCTGGGCAGCTTTGCTAAACCCGAAGTGAAAGTCAATTTTTTGAAGCCAAACCTGAAAGTGAATCTTTGGAAATCAGACAGCAGCCTCGAAACTTTGGAGAATCCGGCGGCAGATCCCAAAGCCCAAAGCGAGTCTGACACGGAAGGGTCGGATAATGACTCGTTCCATTCCGATGACTTCCTGACTAATTCCAAATCGGACGAGGACAACCAGCTGACGGACTCCCTGGAGAACATAGGCCCCACAGACTATGTGCTGCCCAGCTGTGGCATCATCGCCTCGGCCCCGCGCCTGAGCAGCCGCTCGCAGTCCCTCAGCAGCACGGACATGAGCATCAGCATTCCCGTCCCCTCCGAGGGGCAGGACTCCCAGGCCGGCCGCTCCGACTGCGAGGACATGGCCGTGCCTTCTGCTGACAGTGCAGACATGGAGTTTGCCAAGCCCATGGATGTGTACTGCCAGAGGTTTGTGCAGGATGCCCGGAGTAAGGGCTCGGATGTCCCGGAGGCCGAGGCTGGTCCTCAGGAGCCCCATCCCCCAGCGACCCAAACCAGCAGTGACGCGCCCGAGGCGGCGCAGACCAGGGCGGAACCTGTGGGAGATGTTCCTTCCAGGCCCTCCAAGCTGGATGTCCCGTCTTCTGAGCCAAATCCTCAGCTCTTAGCTGTTGGTGGGACTGACTTCACTAAACCCCATAAAAGCCCCGGCTCTGTGCCTGGGAACCCTGAGACAGGACTCCACACGACTCCCTCTCCTGCTGACGGCGGCGGCAGCAGAGCCGTGTCTCCCTTCGCTAAAATCCGCAGTTCCATGGTCCAGGTTGCAAACATCACCCAGGCAGGATTGACTCAAGGGATTAACTTTGCTGTGGCAAAGGTCCAGAAGAGCCCAGCAGAACCAGAAGCTTTAAATGAAATCAAACAGAAAGAACTGAGGGAAATGTTTACGCAGTGCCAGACGCGGATAATTCAGATCTAGTCGCTAATTCAGGAAGTGTTCTTCTGGTTGTGGCTCTTAATAAAGTACTAAAAAAAAATGATATCAGGACTCACTGTGGCATGAACAGCTACTGGATACTGGGATCCACAAAAGGTAACTTGTTTACAGGCAATGAGAGGTGCAAATGAATTTGGTTCTGACCAAGCTTCAGAATTCCCTCACGAGGTGAGACACAATGGTAAACCCCATATTTAAACAGGTAGCTTAGACACTGGGACCCAATAAGCATGCTGTCTATCTTAGATGTGTTGCACAGTTATTTTTTTGGAGACTAATTTTGTAGCTCTTCTGAATTATGTAGAAAGTATTTATACTACAAAGGTGATACTGCACTTCTCTGACCTTACTTACCTTGCACTACACCAGCAAAATAACCTACCGGTAAATGACATTTTATTTATTTTTGGACTAGAGTTTTTACTTGTTTTCACTGAGGTTTTAGATGCAGCTTTCTCTGAATTGTGCCTCTACAATGGGAACCGATGAGTTTTTGTTGAATTTAAATACTTTAATGAGAAAGTGAGATTTCTTTGCTATCCTTTTCTTTTCACAAATCCTGGAACACTTTCATCCTGGAACCCAATCTGAACTATCCGTGATCCTGCAGTGCAGATTTCTTCTGTAGATTGTTTTTTTTTTTCCTCCCTTGAGGTGAGGGGAAATGAAACAAATGCCCTTGAGCTGTCTTGCCCATGTTAAAGCAATTCTTATTTCCTTTTTTTCTGAATTCCAACCTCTGCCAGTTTGCTGTAATTTTCTGTGTCTGTGTAAAGCAAGACAAGATCCCTGCCCGTCAGGCCTTGTGTCCCTCTGTGCTATGACTCTTTTGAAGCTATTCTAACTGCCAAGTCCACATAACATCTAAAGCAGAATGCCAGGGTACTGCTTCCTAAGATCAGTGTTGCATCAGAGCATAGTTGTGAGCATCTAATCAAGACCAAATCCATTCCCTACTCCAGCTTTGCAGGATAAAGCTAAGCATCAACTCAACGCTGGGATAAAAACTCCCCTTCTCTGCGTGTGTCAAAATCCATCGAAATGCTCTTTCCCAGAAATGCCTTGCCATGCCATGCTAGTCTAGGACATGCTCCAAAAGCTGCTGTAAGGCAGGACCTTCCTGTGCTGTGGTTTGTGACTGTAACCACCCTGGCAGCCCCAGTGCCTCTGTGTCTCATCCCTGTGCTGTAGATAATCTGCACGTGGTGTCCCCACAGCCTCCTGTCCTGGGGGTGGGGTAGTTCTGTGTCTTAGGACTCGTAGTGTGTCTGAAACGACTTTATCATCTAACCCTGACAGTCTGAAACTTTGATAAACAAATTTGATTTATTTATTTTATTAAAAAGTGATGTGGGTTTGGGTTGGTTTTTTTTTTTTTTTGAGTGTCTGTACTCGTGGCGATATTTAAACTTCAACTACTGCTGTATTTTAATGTGAGCAATATACATGAGATATTTTAATAAAAAAAAGTGGAATCAAGGGATGGTTTTGGTACGTGATGTTAAGGGATGTGGTGCTCCAGGGCTGTGGGGGTTTGTTTCAAAGGTGGGTGGGTTGTCTGGGCTTTCTCTGGGTTAGGAGTCACAGAATGGCTGCAGTTGGGAGTGCTGGGGGTCATCATCCCCCTGCTCAAGCAGGACCACCTGGAGCTGGTTGCCCATGACCATGTCCAGGTGGCTTTGGAGTAGCATAGGATCAGTTAGAAAAGACCCCAAGATGAGTCCAACTGTTCCCCCAGCACTGCCAAGCCCATCACTAACCTGTGGCCCCAAGTGCCACATCTTTGAACTCCCTCCAGGGACGGGGACTCCGAGCAGCTGCCCAGTGTTTGACAGCCCTCTTGGTGAAGAAACTTTTCCTTATATCCAATCTAAACCCCACGTGGTGCAACTTGGGCCTATTTCCTTGTTTTATTTCCTGTTCCTTGGGAGAAGAGACCAACCCCCACCTCTCCCTCCCCTCAGCCTCCACAGATGGAGATTTGACTCCCCTCTGAGCAACCCCTTCCTGTTCTCAGCCCCCCCTGTGTCCAAGTGTGTTCAGAGTTCAGAGGGACCCTCCTGGGGGGGTTTGTCCCACCCTGGCTCTGGCCCCTCTGCAGCCTCCCTTCAGCCCCCACAGACATTGGGATCCCCTAGCAGGGACACAGACATCAGCTTTTTGTCCTTTCCTGCTGCTCCAGCTCTGGTCTGTCAGTCACAGACAATTATGAGGGGACTCCTTAGAAAATGCCTCAGCCTTGGTGCTTGTAAAGGTTCTGGTACAGGGAGAGGAAACTGCAAATCCTTGGCTGTTATTTAGGTAGGAGACACTGATCCCTACAAATACAGGGGGACTTTTAACACAGTCCTGTAGGGCAAAGCAACTCAGCTCTAAAGTCACTCTTGTATTCAAAAAATATGGCTTAGCCAACAGTCCAGGGCATAGCTTGGGAAAGAATTCCTGAGCTGCTGTATTGGGTCATTGCTTGGTGATCCAAAAGTGTCATGTCGTAGAATCACTGAAGGGTTGGAAGGGACTGCAAAGATCACCCAGTGCCACCCCCTGCCATGGGCAGGGACACCTTCCACTGTCCCAGGTCACTCCAAGCCCTGTCCAACCTGGCCTTGGACACTTCCAGGGATGGGGCAGCCACAGCTTCTCTGGGCAACCTGGGCCAGGGCCTCCCCACCCTCACAGGGGAGAACTCCTTTCTAAAATGCAACCTAAACCTGCCCTCTGGGAATTTAAAGCCATTCCCCCCTGTCCTGTCACAATCCCTCTCCAGCAAAATGTCCTTCCAGCTTATGAACTATCCACTACTTCCATATAAGTAAGTATACTCACATACTGGAGATGGCAACGTGCACAAAACCATCCTCTAACCCAATCTTGCAACTCTGCATTCCAGCCCTGCTGCCTTTTGAAGAGAAACTTCATTTCCTTCCTGTATTTGCTCAGTTACTTCACAGTACAAGGCAGATGAAACCATGAATATTCATTTAGTGGTTAAAAAAAAAAAAAAAGAAAGAAGCTTTAAGTAAGTGTTTTGAAAGGGCTCAAATTTAGGATACACAAATACTATGTTTCATAATACTCATTGTGCAGAGACAAAATATCCAGATTGGCTGTACAGCAAAACCATCATAATTAGAATGGGAAAAAAGCAGCAAAAAAGGAGCTTCCTGTTCACATGATCTCAGTCATGCAAAAACCCCAAGTAAAGGTGGTCTGAGCTTAATGGAAATTTGGCAAGAGACTTTTTTCTTGTTGAGAAAAGGATTAATTGCAGCAAAATCTAGAAGTGGCTCCACCATGGAGTCCTGCAGGCTGTCTCCACACAGGCAGCCCTGCTTATCCCATACAACTCCCAGCTCTGTGCTGCTTTAACACTTCACTACTTCAACCACCCTTGTTAAACCAGTTCTGCAAGTCCCATCTGGGGCAGCACGGCCCCTGAACACCAGCTCAAAGTGTACAGGAATAAGGTGTGGAGAGACCATTCTTAATGCTTCAATGCTATTATTCAAACCCTTTAAACACACTGCAGTGCTGTGCTGTAAAAGTAAAGTATGTTTTGTACAAGGATGTGAGTGGCACCAATTCTCCAGTCAATGTGTTTGTTTTTTTTTTAAGAGGTTGTGCCAGAATAAATCTCATTAGAGATATTTGAGAAGTTAGTCCTGTTCTGCTCTAAGCACAGTAAAGATGTATTTCATACCTAACCTGGGCATGGGGGAGATCAAATCACTGCTTTATCCCACAGTGTGATCAGCATTGTGCTGCCTCAGCTCACAGCACACAGAGCTCTGTGCTGAAGTCAGCACCTCCTTCAGCTGCAGCTGCTGGCCAGCTGGGAGCTCTGAGCCTCAGAATTCCACCTTTCAGGAATTAGAGCACAAATGTATCCCAGAACAAAGCCCAGCATGGCTGTGTACCAAGGGCTCGGGGTTTAAATTTTCTTATTATGAAAGGAAATAAGTTTATGCAACTTCAGTATTAAAGTTTAATATCAAACAATTTGCTCATTGTTACCAATTTTCAATTACAAAACAGGGTTCCAAAAAAATTCCATAAAATATGTTTAAGTGGCTGAACAGAGTTAAGAGTGTTCAGGCTGCAAGGGTAAATATCCATAACTTTTTGGTATAAATTATCTACAAAAACTGGTATAAACAATATTCCAATCTTAGTAGGGGTTCCATCTAGGGATTAGACAAATTTTCAAGGTGTTAAAGTTCGTTGCCATTGACACATTTCTGCTGCTGCAGCCTGGCTTTGCGTTGTGCCTCCAGTTGTTTTGCTCTCAGCCACCTCTCCCTCGACAGCGTCGTCTGCCCCGCGCTGAGCGACAGGAACCTGGGGGAGCACAGACACAGGAAGGGCTTGGTCAGTGCCAGGGGGGATAAACCAACACAGTCCCAAACCCAAACAAAGGCAAAATTAGTAAATAAAGGCAAAGTTGATATTATGCTTTACTTCTGGGATGTTTTGCCATTTGAAATCTCTAAGCTGTAACTTCTGAGAGTTCCAAACCAACACCTGAAGACACTTCTCTGGGATTAAATTTTGGTCTCAACTTTGCTATATGAAATTAAAAATTGAAATCTTTTTCCTCTAAATGCAGTAGATAACATCACACCAAAAAGGAAATAAAATTAACAAGCCTTTGCTTGTCTGCAGCTTTTAATACCTACAATATTATTTTTCATTAGATGCTGAGGGGTTTTTTAGACATTATGGACAAACATTTTAGAAAACTTATAAGCCAGCACACCAAGTTGTCCCTAAATGGGAGCTTTTCATGTTTTGACTATTTTTTTTGGAAACAGACAATGTAAAGTTTGTTACTAGTTTTACTTGAATGAAATTTTGTAACCTTCCTAAAGCAGAGGAACAAAAAATACTGATGATTCAAGAGTAACAGAGTAATTTCAATAACAGTTTATAAGAGCAGTAATAAAAAAAACCACTGCAGGTTTCTCAAGACAGTATTTTTATTTTTCTTGCAGTAACCTAGGAACTAGAAAGCATGGGAAGGGAGCAGGGAGGGAATACTTTGCCTAAGTAAGAATGTGTGAGAAGAGGAACAAAGGGAAAGGAGATTCCATCTTGGAGAGCTGGCCCAGCCTGGCACAGCTAAATCCAGCTGCAGACTGAGCATCCAGCTGCAAACAGCAGCTTTCTGGGAAGGACAGAAACAGGCAGGACAAGCAGCAGCACCCACCTTGCCACGAGCAGTGTCTTGTGCAGGTCATCAGCCGTGATGCTCTCGGGGTCGTTCTTGCGCATCTCTACAAAGTCCTCTTCCACTGCCTGTGGACAACAGCGTGGAGTTATGGAGCAAAACAGAACCTCCACGCAGAGATCAGTTTTCAAGGAGCTGAACACCTCAGCTACCTTTACAAGACAGCATTTCAACTCACTGCTGTGCAGAGCCTGAGCAAAACCAGGCTGCTTCTCATCTTTGAAAAAAACTGCTTTTCAAAATCAATATTCCATGTACTGTTTCTTATTTGTACTACACTTATTTCTGTGAATACTTTACAAATCCTTAAAGGCATGTTCAGGACATAAAAACGCTCCTGGTTTGGTTTTTAGAAAACTTCAAGGAGAATCACTGACAGGGAGAGCAATGGGAAAGTACAGTAACAGTCTGTTAAGGTGCTTTCTATCCAAATATAGAGTTGAAAATGTATTAGTGGAGTCTTCCCTACCTTGGTCACTTCATCAGATATACTGTAGTCCAGGAGCCTCAGCAAACTCAGGTAAATTCGGAATTTGTTGAGCACAGATGGGAGCACTGCTGTCAGGAGGCTGCTCATGTACTCCTCCATGTTTGGGGGGATTATCTGGGGTTGTAGGTGGACTTGGCAATCTGACTGAAAGAGAAAATTACACACCATCTCTTGCCACATCCCATTGTTTTCTATTCCAAACCCAATTTACTCTCAAAGCCAACAGAAGTCACTACTTCCCAGAATTAAGGTAAGACAGTTCTTTAAATATTCCACTGTTCACAGTCCTCACTGAAGCAGGAGCCAGCTTCACTCAGAGGCAGGAGAGCAAGGGCTCAGCTGATCGAGCTGGAATGCCAGAGATCAGATGTTGGCAAGCTTAGGCTACTCCAGGGGCAGTGCCAGCTCTGTGGCTCTGCTCCTGTGCCCACCACCTCAGACCCTGCTTTGAGGGGGCCCATATCTGCAGCCTTTGCCCCTCACTGGCACTGGCACTGCCTCCCCATCCCTGTTCAGCCGAGGAGGGAAGGCCCATCTGGTTCTCCCATGAGCAGGTTTGGGGCTGGGCTGGAGCCAGAGGGAGGAGGCAGGACCCAGTGCCAGTGTCACCCGTGCCCTGTCACAAGGCAGGGTTCCTGTCTGCACTTGTCCCTGGCAGGGCTGCTCTGGGCAGGCAGCTGCCACCTGCAGTTCCCACCCAACCCTTACCGGCAGGAGGGATCTGCCCTCCGAGGTGATCAGCACATTAATGTTGCAGGGGAATTCCATCCGGTGGTAATTGAAGTCATAATCCACCTTCTGCCAGGTGATCAGATTGCCCAGAGCTGTCACATTATGGACACCTGCAAAAGCAGGAAGGAACAAGCTCCCTGAGCAATGGACTAAACAAATGAAGTCAGAGCTGATTCGTGTTCCAATCTGCCTTTAATGAGCAGTTACCAGAAGAATTCCTGCAAGCTTCCTGTTTCTGCAGGGGTCTGTGGTGTCTTCCAGATAGACACAACCATTTCTTAAGATCAAAACTAAGGATTCCTAACTTCAAGTCTAAATTTTATCTGGCTTAGTACATGTGTTCACAGCTCATGTTTTTATTGGCCCTACAAAGCCAGACAACTATTTACAGAGACAAACCAAACAAATCTCTCCTCAAAAGTGGACAAAGCACTACCCATTTCATTTTTATAGCCTTACATGAAACCAAGTTATTTCAAATATAAAAAGATTGACAAATTAACTGGTTGACTCTTGGAATTCTCTCTTGGAAATACCAACATGTACCTGACAAATTGAACTTCTCTTCAGCAGTGTTACTGCATCAAACCACTCATCTACTGTTATGGTTTTGCTTTTAACCAGTTTGTATTAACTTATTATACTGTAAATAAAGGCCAAGTTAGTAAATAAAGGCAAATTTAATATTGTGGTTTACTTCTGGGACATTTTGCCATTTGAAATCTCTACACTGTAACTTCCAAGAGTTCCAAACCAACGTCTGGAGACACTTCTCTAGGATTAAATTTTGTTCCCAACTTTGCTATAAGAAATTAAAAATGTTTACTTTTTTTACTCTAAATTCAGCAGATAACATTGCATCAAAAAGGAAATAAAATTAATAGCCTTTTTTATCTGCAACTCTTAACACCTACAATATTATTTTTCATTAGATGTTGAGGGGTTTTTTAGACATTATGGACAAACATTTTGGAAAACCTATAAATCAGCACAGTAAGAGTTTCCCCTAAATGGGAGCTTTTCATATTTTGACTATTTTTTTTGGAAACAGACAATGCAAAGTTTGCTACTAGTTTTACTTGAGTGAAATTTTGTAACTTTCCTAAAGCAGAGTAACAAAAAAATACTGAAGTCTCAAGAGCAATTGAATAATTTCAAATAATAATTTATAAGAGCAGTAACTAAAAAACCCCAGAGCAGGTTTCTCAAGAGAGTATTTTTATTTTAAAATGAAGTCACTTGCAGTGATTTTCTCTTCTTTAACAGAACCACAGAATCTGCTGAGCTGGAGGGGACCCAGAAGGATCATTCAAGTCCAACTCCAGGCCCTGCACAGCACAGCCCAGGAGTCACCACAGAGACCTGTACTGTGCTTCTCCAGTTACTGAACTTTTAATAGGTGCAACTCATCTTTTATGTAAGTTAAAATTAAATAAATAGTCTAAAGCTCTGCAGAAAGCACACTACACAGGGCTACATCAGCTTATAAGATAGAACCATCACTTTTTTCCACACAGTAAAGCAATCTTTTTATTTCCAGTTCTTAGCTGGGTTCTCAGGGGATGGTTTCCTTATATACAGGAAAAGTGCAGAGCATAAGGCAACAGCATATGCTTCCCCACTTCAAGCATTACCACAGGAAACTGAAAGGCCATTCCAATTAATCAGAGTTATTTTGGTGATAAAGAATTACCCAAATTTGTCCTAAGTTGACTGAGGAGGCTGCAGGCCAGCAGGGAGCTCGTTCAAAGCAATGAACTGAGGACAGAGTTTTGTAACAGACCATCACCACCGGGACACAGTTAGCACCAGTCTTAAAACACATCAACTTTGAACCTCCCAGGTGAGATCTGAAAACCCAGAAAAAGCGTCTACCTGTTGTGTCGAGCTGCCCTTGCTCCAGCTGAGTCTCATCCACCACCAGGGAGGTGTTGCTGGCCAGCTGCAGCACCCCAGTGACCAGGCGGTTGGCGGCGTAGTCCTTGTGCGGGATGAAGCGCGAGTGGTTCATGTTCTCGATGGTCATCTGCAGCCGGTGGGACTGCAACGACACACCCCCAGCACTGAACACCTCCCCCAGGAGAACAGTGCTGCTCACAGCTCCCTGCACTGCACAGCCAGGATGAGCTGAACAACAAATGGGTTAGTGTGGTAATACCATTATCACCACCCCAAACTGAATTACTGTGGAGTTTTCTGCAGAGCGGTGTCCACAAAGGTGGGAATAAACCACAATGGTACCCTAATTAAACGACCTATATGTCAAAATATGAATCCAGAAAGACAGAATAAAGCATGCAGCATCTGTCTGTCAGTTCAATACCTCTGAGGAGAGGATTTTATTCCATATTCATTCTAGATGATGTGGCACATAGAGACTTGAACATACAGGCAAGCCACACCTCTGCTGTTACCTGCTCCCTAAAAGGGTAGAGGGAGCCTTCGTTTGAGTAGCCTGCCTTAGAAATTAAAGAATCAACTAAAGTGTTGTTTTTTGGTTGAAATAACAAGAACATCTCTCCCCAGAAACACTGAAGCCCCACAAGGCTTACTGCTGGCACCAGCTGCTGGATGATGCGGTAGATGTGCTCGGTGAAGATGCTGTTCCTGGGACATCCGCTCAAGTTGACCGTGAATTTTCCCAGAGGAAGCACATCTCGTCTTGCATAACTGCACCAAAAACACCACAGCTTAGACAAGCCTCTGGTTAACACTGAACACAGGTATCACTCAGCTGGAGTGTTGTGTGGCCCCTCTGACAGCCAGGATTTCACATGCTAACAGCCATCTCCTGTTCCTGCCCCAGTGCCCAAGGACCGAGCCAGGTTGGAGCTGCTCCTGAAGGCTTTGCAGCCCTGCACAAAAGTACATTTCCAGTGCCTGGGATCCTGCCATGTGCCATGTTACATTCTGTTCTCCTTGTACTCTGTTGTTACTCAGTAAACACACTTTGTTCTTCTCCTTTCTCGTGCCCAGTCTCAGTTTCCCTGCTTATCAACTTGTTCATCTCCTTTACCTGCCCTCAGCTTTCCTCTCCCTCTTCTCCTGTGTATCTTCTCCCCATTCTCGACAACTCTCAACCTTTTTGTGATACCAGCTAAGAGAGAAAATACATTCTAGTCTAAGTGTCAGAGCAGTCAGTCCCACTAAAAAGAATAAAAGCAGAACCCATTTTAATTTTGAAGACTAAAATGACTAACATTAAATTGGAGCCTGACAACTCAGCAAAACACACTGTCTGAAGCCTCACACCTGAGATTTTAATGAGTCATTTCACCCAGTGACAGTTTAAAATCAACATAAAAGTGAATTTCTATCCCATGTTAAATAGGGGTCACTTGAACTTGCCACTAAACATATGTTAGCATTTAATTACCAAATTCCCAGAATGTACCTTTCAGTATGTTGTAATACCTAAACAGTAATTCCTGCAGTAAATGCTGTCTTTGAGAAGACAGTTCCTACTCATTAGAAGCTAGAGGCAAAAAGATGTTCTCATGTGTGAAAGTGTGTCTTAGAGAGTTTGTCCAACTCTCAAAGGAACACCAAAAGGATACACTGGCCTTTTATCAATATTTACTGTTATTCCACACAATGAAATCTGCCTCTGTGTTTACTGTGACAGGACAACTCTAGCTGGACAAAGTACTGCTGAAAAAAGTACTATTTGAGCTGTTTCTGCCATTTATTTGCAGGTTGGTGAAGAACCCCATAAACAGAGATGCCTTTTGAATGTTGAATATTTAAATTCTCAAACATCTAAATACTTACACTGTAGAGATGAGATGCAGTATAAGGTATTCAGCAGCCAAACTGTCTCCCAAGAGGGCATGGGTGAGGAACCCCAGCAACTCTGCTCTCACTGGTGACAGCTCAGACATAAAATTAGAAACAACTGCCAAAAAACACAAAACAACAAATGTCAGAAAATGTGCTGTTTCTCACCCTCTTCCCTCTAAAACTTACTTTCTATTACAGTTTGATGAGGAAAAATGTTTATTCCAAAGCAGTCGAGGAAAAAGAAACAAACATTCATTGTTTTTTCCAGCTGAGCAATTACTGGCTTTGGACAGCCTGAATCACTCAACATTTCCTTGGAAATGCTTTCTTTTTTAAAAATTAGATACTGTGTAAAGCATTTGCAGAATGCTACAAAGTTTGGAGCCAAATTTCTAAAATAATAGCCCACCCATTTTATTTTAAAGGTGGGAAAAAAAAACCCCTTACATGTGACACAGCTCAGGACAACCAACACAACGCACTCAAGGAAGAAAATGATAAATATCAAAGGTTTGTAAGCAATAATTCAATGACAAAATCATAACAGTCAAACAGGCCACAAGGAATAGCACAGTCACTTAAAACAGAATTGCCTTGTTTTCTGCACAGCATTATGATCCTTCATATTGTCAGTATGTTTCTTATTTCCACTGTCATACTGATTTGGAAATCTAATTTTCCAGCAGTTCACAACTCCATCTGAAAACTAATCAAATCTTATGGCTGAACAGCTCTGCAAAATCCTTGGGCACATCGAATGCAAACCCAAGTTTCATATAAATCACATTTATTTCAGACAAGTAAAACCATAACCATGATATAAACACAAACACTTGCATCTTGTTCAGTTCTGCAGCGTTGAATGGCTCCTCCACTTAACAAGATTTAAATCCAGAGCCTGTTGTTGAGGCATTTGCCTCTGAGCAAAGCAGTGTTTGTTCACCTGTGCTAGGAAATGTGCCCAGAGCTCAGCTACTCACAGGTTTTACTCTCCTCTTCCTTAAGGCAGGCAGGCAGCAGTGGGTTAATGTGTTGCAACTTCTGGGCCAAAATCACATGGATTCTGGGCACCAATGAGGCAGGAGGGCTGTGCACTCTCTGTTCCTCTGCTGTGTCCATACACTCCATAGGATCAAGGGCTGAGCTGTCCCTAGGAAAGGGCACAGCACAACTGGGCTTAGAAACATTCCACAGGAATTCCTCTCCCTCTGACTGAGGGCAGCTGGAACCAGGCCAAGAACGGAGCGGGGCGGAACAAACAACATCCCCTCCCAGCTCCTGGGAACTCCTCCCTCAGGCAAACTACCCTCTTTAGGATTTTTATAGACACCAGAAATACCAAATCACAATTATATAATGGTACAGAATTGCCAAAGCAGGCCTGGCCAGAGAAATCTGCACTCTATTATTTTCAGAAAATAATCAAATCGTACTTTTCTGGAAAAAAAAAAACCCAAACAACAAGAAACAACAAACCAACCCCCCAAAACCAAACAAACCCACACTCAGTATTTACTGCATCATTTCATAATCTGTAGCTTCAAGTACAATGTTACACACTGTTCTGTACAGCATGGACAGAATGAAGTCCAAACAGTAACTTTCAGGAAAATAAGGTCATGATTTATTACATTTGCCTGTGTAGGAACATGTGGGATTTTCTTATTCCACTGGGTTCTGGAGCCTGACAAGATCTTCTAGACTGTCACATAACAGCTCAATCACTGGCTGAGTAAAAAAATGATGAGTAAATAGATCCTAATGCACCTCAGCTCAAACTTGGAGGTATTAGCTCTTAATTTAAAAGTTCAGATACGGGAGCTTTGCTCTCCCTGAAGATGTCTCACAAAATTCCTCCCAGGTGGTTTTCATTTGTCATGTAGAAACTAAAGTCCCTAAAGTGACTAAATCAGATGAAGCTGAAGTTTAGCACAAATTTAATCAACTTGTACTGGTTCTAAAAGCTGACAGGCTTTAAAACTCCAAAGCCACTTCAGCAGTTCACCAGCACACTGTTCACCCCTTTCCATTAAATTTTTTTTGTTTGCACTCAAAACAACTGAGCTGTGAGTCTGGGATTAGCTGTCACACAGATGATAACCAAGAGCAGCTGAGTTAATTTTTAAGAGGTTGGCACTGTAAAGGATTCACACTGCACTCTGGATATTGTACTGATCAGAAGGATGAACAAAATCACCAACAGAAATAATTCAGAGTGCAATGGTTCAAGACATCAGTAGTGTTTATGTCAGATTGGACAAGAGTTTTGTTTTAAAAACTGATTTCTTGGATTAGTTTGTATTTTGTCAGACAAGTAACTGCAGAACAGCAGGTGAAAGGGGAAGTTTCTATCAGTGGCACAGCATGATGATATACCTTAATTAATGAAAAAATCAGCCCAATTTTTACTCAGTTTGATCACTACCACTCTCCATGCAGACATGCAAACCTTTTTTTTTTTTATACTCTTCTGAAATGTTTATGGTAACAACTTTCATGGGCTTAGCAGTTACTTCAAAAGGACATTTTGTACTTCTTAAAGTTTATTTGAAAGCTTGTTCACTATTCACTCATTCACTGAAAGTTTAATAGGCATGAAAGAATACAGAATATTTAGCTATAGAAGCACTTTCTGCTTTATGGACTGTACAACAACCTAAAAAACAGATGCACTGGATATCCAAGGATATGGATGGACCAGAGCACACTGGACTTAGTTTACAAGACACTGATCTAACATTTTCCTTATCAAGCTTTTTTTAAGCAACAAAATTCACCAGTTGAGCATAACTGTTATGTATTTACACATTTCCTTGTCTGCTCATTGAAACAAACATTTCCTTCATCTGAGGGCAGCCTTACCTCTCCTCACTGTTTACTAAGCTCAGCACTGGATCCACGGACAAAACACCATAAACCTCCAGCACATCATTGACTTTGAAGCTCTCCCAGCTCTCATAGACCTGTCCCAAAAGGAAACAAAAGGCAGAGGCAGATGGGCCAGATGCAGGATGGAAAAAAACCTCAGGAGACTGGAGTGTGGGCTGAGAACAGCCTGTGTGAACAGGCCTCTCCCAGCCCCTGGTGTAACCAAGCTTACACTGGAAAACTGAGTTTCTATGATTCCATTTTTTTTTCCTATTAGCATTCTTTGCCACACAAATGTAAACAATTGTATTCTGTTTTATCAAGATCTGCTGAATAAGAGAAGTCAGTACAGAAACAGAACAGAAATCTCGTGTTGAAGTGTCATAGTCAATACAGCACAGTAGTGAATCAAGGGCTATTTTAAATTCAACAAACAAACATGTAGTTTATTGTTTTTTTCAGCTTGTTCCATCACACCTTTTCTCCTTTAGAGGAAAAATCCTAAAAGCAGAAATTCCAGCTACACCCTCAAGCATCTGGTACTGGACTTTTTTTTTTTTTAAACTGTGATGAAAAGGTGCAAACTAAAAAATGCTGCTGAGGGATTTCAGCAGTTCAAATGCAGCACTCAAGAAGAGAAACAATGTAATAGTGAAAAGAAAGAATGCAATGATCTGTAGAAACAAAATTCTTGACTGGAGAGACAATTTCTGTGCCTATAAACCTGTCTGCAAGACTAACTACTTACGTTCTAACATGGGATTCTGTCTGCCTCACTGAGGGACACAGAACCCTGCTCATCATCCCCCCTCCACTTCTGTTACCTTGACAAGACATGCTGGTCCCTTCTCTCCTGGCAATGGAAAATTTAGGTCAAGTGGAGGGGAGCAGTTGGGAGAAATGAGATGATGACCCGCAGGAGCTTCTGTTTCTAATCTCTTTGGCTCCACACATCCATGGATATCACCTCCACTGCCTGAAAAACACAGGATTTGTAGGCTCTTTAAACAGCAATGCAAAACTGAACAACTTTCTTCAGGGAGGAACACAGAATTAAACTAATTTAACAAGACATTTGAGACAAAACCGTTTAATAATGCAATATATTTGACATCCAGAAAGTCTCACAAATGCATATTTTATATTGTCAAATTAAGGGTGAGTGAGAGTACTGATAAAGATCTGTGTGTCTTGGAAACCCAAACACAGCCAGAAATCTGATTTTCAAAATGTAACGTTTATATGGGGGTGAATGATTTTTCTGCAAAGGTAATATATTTTTGCACTTCAAGCTAAAAAACCCAGGTAGTTCTCAAAGGTAAGAATATGCATAAAGAACCAGTTTACATTAAAAATCTCTGCAGATTTTCAGCAATAATACAGCAAGAAAAATCTGTTCTACAGTTGATGAGTCCCAGGTACAAAGACAATCCTGTCTATAGTACCTTGCAAACTGGTAAGAATACAAAAGGAAAATCCTGAGTCCAGCTAATGAACCTGACAGACACAGAGCACTGAACCAAAGAAAGCAGTAACTTCTACATTTTTTTTATCTTTAACAGGACCAACAACTTAAACTAACCACTTCCTCTTGCTGAAAAGAAAACTTGCCAAAATCTTGAAGAACCCCATTCCAGTTTAAGTGGAATCTCCACGGATGAGCATCAAAACAAATAGTTGACAGACTGATTACAGCATAAGTAAGAACTGCACACTGCCAGTGTTGAACCTCTGAAAAGGTTCAAATGCTTTCTTCAGGATGCTACAAGTGCCTGACATGGATCTTGTTCCTCTAGGAAGTTGGATTAGTAAATCACACTGGGAAAAAGGGAAGGCTGGAAGATATTTGTTAGACACACACTCTGTAGCAAAGCAGCACCTAACTGACATGGAGTTCAGCTTCAATTTACACAGTAAGACCCACACACGGTGTGAGAGATAAAATTTCCCTCCCATTACAATGAAACCTGTAATACAGTGGGAAATTAAGCACAAACTCCCCAAGTTCAACCTGCTGCTCTAAATTGTTTGTGTGCTGTTCCACACCAGAGGCAATGCACCAGTGCTGCTGTACAAAGGATTGCTCTCAGGAATGAACTCCACAAAGTCGTGCCAACGAGTCGTACAGCCCACGTGTAACACCACAGACTCTCCCACTCTACTTCAGATCAAACCACTGATGGCTTCAACAAAGCCACCAAATCAGTTCTGAAAGCTGCACCAACACCAGTGATTCAAAACAGCTGCAAATATTTCAGTTTTTAAAACAGAAGCTTTTACAAATTCTGGAAAGATATCATAGCTATTCATCAATGGCAACTGTTACCCATATGCTGCTCCTTCTGTTTGGATGGATGCAGATCCATGTCCTCATCTTCCTCATAGCTCCTCTTGTGGCGACTCGGGGTGTAGGAAGTTGAAGGACTAACTCGGGCTTGGCTGGCACTGATATAGGCGTGAAATTGGGGGTTAAGGACAACCTCAGGCTGAGCAGGGACAACTCAAGCACAGGAAGGTTTGGTTGGTTTTTTTTAAACAAAATTCTAGTGTTCTATTTTGAGCAAGATGTTAAAATAATGAATCAAACTGTTACCTAGATGTCACCTCTTCAGACACACAAATAACCTGCTGCAGGAGTCTGGAGAGTCAGTGGCTTTGCTGAAAACAGAAACTATAAACCACCAAGTGCTATTCCACCATCAGCCTCTAAAAAAGGGTTTTTTTCCCCCAGAGAATGTGCTTGTGGTCAGGAACAAATCAAAAATGCATGAATTTTCTCTCCCACATCTCATTCATTTGCATCCTCTTTGTGCATATAACACACCACCAGTTTTACCTTTCTTCTCTTTCTGCACCTGCCCCCTCACCTGATTCACAGAGAAAAAACAAAAAAGAGACTTTAAATAAACTTATCTCCTTCAATCTAATTAGTTGGTGATCACTGATTGTATAACAGAGTCAAAAAAGATATTTCTTTCACCCATGCAGATTCCCCAGGCACTGGAACACAGTAGAGAGTCTGTCTCTCCGAGGTGACTGTTTGTGAGGAGTTCAAATCGATCTCCTGCTGAGGCTGGAATACCAAGGGAAATTCTGTTACAAATCTGATTACAGGATTTTTTTAAAGCAATCCAATAGATTCAGTTACTCAGCCAGAAGTTACAACTAACATACTCATGAAACAGTGAATCCAAACAGTATCTGTAATGTTTTGATTCCAATTGCACAGCACTACCAGAAGGAGCTGTTTCCACAGCAAACAGTTTCAGTCACAGGCACTCCCCCCTCCAACCAAGCAAAACAAATTTTAAATAAAACAGGAACAGCTGGAAGCCTCCTGAAATTAGAATGCCAGGGAGCAGTTATGAATACTTTGCTTTCCAAACCTGAGATTAATTCTGTATTTCAAGAGCAGTGCCCTCAGGAATCCACGGGCAAGTACCAAAGAAGTCCTATCACACTTATAAACGGCAACTTTCCATCTAATATTTCATCTCAAAATTTGTGTAACTTGTATAACTTACCCCACATTCTGCCACATCTCTGTATTTGCCAAAATGCAAAACCTGTCAAGGAGGAAAAGGCAATGCAGTCATTCTTTTTCTGAAGGAATCCTGAGCAGGAATCAGACCAAAATCACTGCAGTCCAAAATCCCACACGGATACACTGCCAAAGCTTTCCTTATTTTAATATTTTCTTTTTCTCAACAGAAATACAAGTGATGTATTAGTGATGCCATTTGAGCCAAACACTCCTATTACTAAATAGCACCCAGACTCCATAAGTTTAACTTAGGAACTAGAGAAATATGAGAACTAGAGTAGATAAAATGATAAGCATTTATTAAAATAATAAATCAGTATTTCACTTACACGTGCATTTGTGTTTGGGTCAACTGTTTCATACACTCCCATGTAAAACTCAGGATCAAACATATCTTGAACCATGCAGCGAAATTTCACCAAACTGTTGGGTTTTAGGTAATGTACAGGAACATCATTCAGTGATGGAACCTGTAAAAAAAAGAGTTTATTCTACACAACTGGTATATATTAAGCAATGCACTGAACTAAGCCAAAAGCAGGTGGTGTAACTTGAAATAATGAGACTTGCAATATGAGTAGAGTTTTCTAAATCTGAAGATCAACTTGTTGAAAAAACCCACATTCAACATTAAAATGCAACAAAATCCAGAAGTGTCCCTATAAGAAATGGCATTTTAGCAATCATATATCACATCATGTTTCTCTTGAGTAAGAAAATGTGCTTTCAATTCCTTCTAATGTTGTCAATTTGACTTGATTTTTCCCACTTTGATTAAAACTATGATTGAAAAATGATTAAAATGAAAAATGATTAAAAATATGATTGAAATATTAAGTATGGAATCCTCAGGAAGAAAAAAAGAAATCAAATAATTTTCATCTGTTTTCTCAGCCATAAGTAGAACAGATCTTATGTGAAACTTTCTAGTCCTCTTAGCAATGTTCCACAGTGTCATTTTTGCTACAGCCTTTTAAAAAAGTATCAGCTTTTGAACTCACTTTTAAACCTTAAGCACAGCTTCCCCGCTGCACAAAGCCAGCCCAATAAAGCACAGTTTTAGCAGAAAAAGTGTTTTGTCCTAAAACCTGAAAGCCCAGGCAGCTGCTTCTTCAACCCACACAAAAGTTCTCAGCATCGCGATAAAAACCTCACAGGAGAAGAGGTTTACAAGCAGCAGCTGAGAAGCTCGTGGGGCGCAGAGCGCAGGGACAAACACTCCCAAAAATGACAATATTTGTCAGCTCCTGCCATCTACTGACTGTGCTGCAGAGCGGCAGCGCCCGGCAGGGATGGCCCGGAGCAGGAGCTGTGCCGAAGGCAAGGCTGAAATCCCAGCCAGGATTTCACATCAGGTTAAAAAAAAAAGCAGCCGAGATGTGGATAACATATCCTTAAGCCTGGGCCTGAAATTCGGCCCTGTGCTTATCACGAACACGAAGAACTTCTCCAACGCCAGTCGCTGCAATAAAATGTAAACAACAACGAGACTTGAGGAAAGCGTAAGTCTAAAAGAATCAAACGCTCTTACCCAATTAGTGGCATTATTTTCTTTTAATTTTTCCTTGAAGTATTCGGTTACCTTCTTTTCCCAATCAGAGTTTGGAACATTTTGGGCTACAAAAAAACCACATTTACACGCGCATTAGCACCGGCAACAGACCTCTATCCAGCCTTCTCCAAACACAGCGAACAAAGCAAACTTTTGCTTCTATTCTGAGGAAGCAGGTGCAATTTAGACTACAAACGACTGCATTTTAGTGTAATTTACGCCTCTTGTACCTCATGACTTCACATTTTACAGGCTTCCAGGCCAACCGAGATGCCCACAGCCATTCTCGGGACCGAAGAAAAGCTCCACGACACCTCAAGGAGAAAGGGAAGGAGCTGAGGTGCCGCTTCCCGCGCGGAAGATTTTTATTTCCATAACCCTTTAGTTAAGATCGAGCCTAGCACAGAAACAGCCGCGGTGATGGCACTGGTAACATTAGCAGTGATCGGTGTGGACAGCACGCCTTGTTCCCGAAATCCAAAGATACACGAGATACGCAAGATATATGAGATATAGATGAGACATATATATAAGGTACGTGAGATATATATGAGGTACAGAAGGCACATAAGCAGCCTCGCCGCTCTCCCGCCACCACCCCGCGAGGGAAAGCCCCGTCCGGTTCCGGGCGCCCTCAGGGCGCTCCCGCTCGTGCCGAGGGGACGCCGGTCCCGCCTCACCGAAGAAGCCCTGCACGATGCTGAGGGGGTTGTTGAGCCAGTCGCCCACGCACGGCATGGCGGGGTCGCCCCTCGCCGCGGGGCTGCCGGCTCCTTGCGGCCGCCGCCTCCCGCTCGCCAGCCCCGCACGGGCACTGCCGCTTCCTCCTCCTCCCCTTCCTGCGGGAATGGCGGCGGGACCCGCCTTCTCCCCCCTCACGGCTGCGCGCGGCCGCCGCCGCCATCTTGGGTGAGGGCGGAAGGGGCCGGGGCGGGACGTGGCCGGGGCGCGGCCATGGCGGCGGCGAAGGCCGGGGGAGGCACCGCCGGCACCAACCCCAACACCAACCTGCTCTTCTCCTCCTCCGCCACCGACTTCAGCTTCAACGTGCCCTTCATCCCCGTCAGCCAGGCGCCCGCCGCGCCAGGGCCCGCGCTGCTGCCCGCCGGTACGGAGGGAGGGAGGGAGGGAGGGAGGGGCGGTGAGGGGTCCCGCAGCCCCCGGGATGGGCTGAGGGGTCGGGGGAGCCCCTGGAGCCGGGCGGGGCTGCCAGGGGGGCTGAGGGCCGGGACGGTTCCGTTCGAGCCGGCCCCGGGGCTCTCCCAGCCCGCTGTCACCCGCGGTGCCTCAGCGCGGACGGGCTGCTTGGGGTCGCGTATTCCGCTTTCTTGTGCTTAATTGCTTGTGCTTCCTTGTGTTTGGTGATCGTGTGTTCGGTTTTTAGTGTCGGGGCTGAGGAGAGGGGGCGTTTGTCGCGTTTGCAGCTCATCGATGTTTCAGAACGTTCATTTCAGCCATTTAAAGGTCTCAGTGCTTCCATTCAGGGTGTACTGGGTGATTTCAGTCTTTTAAAGCTCCTCTCCCATTCTGCCTTCCGCTTTCCCTGTGTGAAAATAGCACGTTAAGCGGGCACCTAAAATATCCTTGCTAATTTAATCCCGGTTCTGTTATCCTTTCCCTCTAAAACCCTGATGGTGTTCCCAGCACTGCTTAAAATCTGGTCCTCCAGCACCTTCAGATGAAGGCATGGATTTTTCTGGGAATGTGTTCAGTCTGAGATTAAAGCCCTAAACATTAGAAATGCATCTATAAATCAGATATTTCAAATTTTACTGCATTGTACGTGTTGCAGTCGGACTAATGACCTTTAAAGGTCCCTTTTAACAAAAACTGTTGCATGTCGAGTCCAAAATCCAGGACTTCATTTCAATAGTGTTTTATCTTAGCTGAAATAAGTACTAATATAGCTGGAAATCAGTGCAATCCATCTCTGTAGATTTAATAAAATATTTGCTAATTATGGCTTT
Source organism: Corapipo altera (assembly GCF_003945725.1). Lineage (NCBI taxonomy): Eukaryota > Metazoa > Chordata > Aves > Passeriformes > Pipridae > Corapipo > Corapipo altera. Next base: position 5,577,365 of record NW_020884915.1, on the reverse strand, counting down.
GAAACATTTTTTTACATCAACTGCGTTTTTTTGTGTGGGAGGGATAAAAGCATTAGAATATTATCCCTACTTATGTGAAATATCTAACTGGTTGGTACATTTACTGATTCCACTGTGCAATCCTTATAAGTTTTCTTTCTTGCAAATACGTCTTAATTTTTATTAAAGCAAATAAAAAGTAACTTTTAAGTGCTTGTCTCTCCAGTAGCTTTGCACAAATGACTGTTGTAGCAATTTCCTGAAGATTTTGAAGCCAGCCAGGGAGAAACTCTGATGGGGTTTCATTAATGTGGTGAATTATATACTCTCCATCTCGCTTAAAATTTGATCAGATGAGGATTCCCAGTTTTGCAGCTGGAGTGAATTTCAGTGCCAGAGGTTGTGCCACGTTCCACTTGTGTCCAAGTAAGGCCCGTGTCCTGTTAAATGTTCTCTCAATCCTCAATTGCACTCACCATCTGTCCAGCCAGGTGTTGCTGGGATCTGGCTGGGTAAGATGGTTTGTATCTCGAATCACAGTTTGAAGCAGGAAAGAACAAGCTCTCGAGTTTGAATTTTAAATTGTGTAAAATGTAATAAGAATCAATGTCTGGATTTTCTTGACATCTGCCAGCCAACACTGAGAAGCTGTGTGCAGTCATTAATTTGTTATGTCTATTTGTATTGTCTCTAATTAGTGATTTGAGCTTTGCAGTTTGACAGTAAAAGACACATTCTCTGGCTCAGGTGTGGGTGATGTAGCCAGTGTATTTACTGTAGGTGGAGAGGAGTGTTCCCAGTGAGGAAGTGGATTAATGTCACTTGTGGTTGTCTGGTGACAGTCTGTGAATGAGGAGGGAGGGAGGTACAGGAGGTTGACACAGTCACAGCTGAAGAAAGACTCTTTTGTACATGGGAAGGACATTGCCCTTGCATGTCAAAGCTGTACATTCATTTTTTAAAATTTACAGGATGTGCTTGTTTTACTGCCAGGCTGGGCTCATGTTCCAATGTAGTGTTTGCAAAATTAGAAACAGGAAAGATAGAAAATAATGTATGGTATTGTAAACCAGCATGTATATATATATACACACATATAATTTTTGTTTTGGCAGAACTTTTGTCAGTCTCATTTTGCAGGGAAAGCTGCAGTTAGACTAAACCTCCAAAACCTAGTTGGATTGGGAGAACAGTAGGTGTTTTGTGAATGGGCATTTGGTAAAGGCCCTGGGAACTCTTCAGCACACTGCTGCATATCTGTGGTGACCTGACATAGTGAGGTGAACACTTATTTGGGAAAGCTGAGTGGAGAGCGTGCTGTGCAGTAGCTTCTCTCTGTTCCATGGTGTTTATGAAATATGGAAATGAGGTGGATTTTTTTTGTTTAGAAATTGAGACCTTTTATTTAGCATAAATGGCCATTCTGCTTGTAGCTGGGAGATAATCCCCAGGCCTGATTTCAGAGTGGTCATTGCTTGTAAATGCTTTCAGCACTCTCCACCTGATGGCCCACACACACAGGTTTTGGGTTGTTCCTCAAAGTGGGATAAATGCTGTGGGTGAAAGTAAGAGAAGTTGGTAAGATGTAAGGTAAGTAATTGGTAAGGCAGGTGATGCCTCAAATTGGCACTGTCTGCAAAGACTACTAAATAAAAGATGGTTAAAATAGTTCTTTTTAATCTTGGCAGCTGCTTCTTTTATGATTAATTAATTAGAACAGCAGCTTCCTAGGGAGACTCCTCCGTGGATTCCCCTGTACTCCCTTGGTACTCTCTAGTGCAGTTATGTTGGCTGTGGATAAAGACATTTGTTGTTGCTGCTCTGGGGACTGAGTATCAGAGAAGCAGCAATACCTTTGGGGTGTCTTCCCCACAGCCTGGGGATCATTTGATGGCCAGAGCAGATGAAACACAGTTCTAACCTCTGCAGGTTGCACTGACTCCTTGCAAGGTGCTGTTCCCTCAGCAGGCAGGCAGTGCTGCTCAGGCCATCACAGATTTAGCTGAGCTTACTGTGAGACCTCTAATAATGTCAAACCTCTTTTTTTCCACTTGTTGCTAAATCACTGCCAAGCAGAAAACTGGGATTGACCAGAACCTGGTTTATTTTCTCAGTGACCTTGTACCTTTTTAAACTCTCTCCTGCAATTATACAGAATGGGGACTGATTTTTCTGCACCAGAAATTTAGCTTTTATGCCAGGCTAGAGTAGGATTTTTAGGGAGAACTGGAGTAAACCCTGCTCATCAAGTGACATGGGATCATGAGTTATGGCCACCTTGCAAGTCAGATGAGAAACCTTGTGAGGGCTGTGCTAAAGGAGCAGGCAAGAATGGATTGTTTAATCAGTAGGTTTGGCCTATTTGGGGATGTTTTTAAAGTCTAATTTTTTATTTGATCTTGGAAGTCTGAAAATTAGAGCATAAAGCCCTATGCTTAACAATTGGTTACATGTGGAAAGGGTATGAACCAAGGCTGCCCTTGCATTTGTGAGGCATAAGTGAAGTTGGGAGGGATTTTAGTACCTGCCATGTTGCCTTGGGAAGGTCCTGACTCCAGTTATACTTTGGTCTCTTATTTAATGTTTTTAATATCTGTTGCTTATTCTGTGTACCCTGCATGACTTATGATCCATTTTAAATGTTCTTGAACACTCTGTATCTTTTGTTTCATTTTATGACGTGCTTAATCACCAAGTTGTGCAAGCTTTGTAATACTTTTGGCTTTCTGGAGACCAGCAGTTTTGGCAATAGCTGATAACGTTACAGAACATTTTGACTACACACAGCAGGTGGTTTGAACGTCTCACAGTATCTCTGGTGGTCCTTTTGTCTTTGCAGATGATTCTGCAGACGTTGGGGAAGAGGACAGCTTCTTGGGTCAGACTTCTGCCAGCCCCAACCCACCACAGACTTTCAACTATTTCTCTCAAGTGCCCAGTAGCAGTGATCCCTTTGGAAGTATTGGGCAGCCACCCTTGACAACTGCTGCAACCCCTGTGGGAGCACCAGCCTTCTCCAGGCCTCCAACTTCACCTCCACTCGTGTCTGGGTCACAGGATGGGCAAAATGCCTTTTCACCTCATATTCCTAATTCCCAGCCCTACAGTGCACCCCCCACCTCCCAGGTGGGAATCCCACCGTACCAGACTCCTCAGCAGAGCTGTCCCCCGCCCACCAGTGCTCCAGGACTTCCCCCAGGAACACCTCAGCAGGGATACAACCCCTACAGACACACCACCCTGAGCAGCAGGGCCAACCCCTACCTCACCCCGCCCCAGCTGCAGCAGAGCCACGCCCCTGCCCACACCCCATCCTCTGTGCCACCCGTGCACATGTACCAGACACCTCCGGGGCCTCTGACACAGGTATGTCTGTCTGACACAG
>NW_020884915.1:5513201-5573991 GCF_003945725.1 Corapipo altera | reverse complement strand
CTGACACAGCCATGTCTGTCTGACACAGGTATGTCTGTCTGACACAGGTATGTCTGTCTGACACAGCCATGTCTGTCTGACACAGGTATGTCTGTCTGACACAGCCATGTCTGTCTGACACAGCCATGTCTGTCTGACACAGCCATGTCTGTCCTTCCCCATGACCTGGGGCACAACAAAACCATTGAAGTCCTGTGTGTTGGTCATTCCTGATGTCCTGCTACCAGAACAAAACAATTGAGGTCACTGTCCTCTCTGAACTCTGTATTTTACCTTTTGAAGGTTTCTCTTCTCCACCAAAAAAACCCCCGAAAAAGTCTTGAGCCATCTCTAACAGCAAAATTTTTTTTCACTAGGAAAGAGAAACTAGAAAAGTTTCTTTTCTGAAACTGTGTTGTTTCAGGAAAACTTCCTGATTTTTGAAGTGAGTGTACTCTGAGGCTGTAGCCACACGAGCTTCTGGGGTCAGAAACAAAGCCAGGTTGTGAAGTTCTGCAGCTCTTTTCTGTGGGTTTCTGAGGTTGCTGAGTTTCAGCTGTGCTGCTGCATTGTTTGTGCCTCTGCTGTAAATGGGGTCATTCAGCCCTTTGCAAGATAAAGGCTAAAATCTCTTTTCAAGTTGGTTTTGTTGGTGAAACCAGAATTTTTTGAAACTAAGTCACTTAAAATTGTCAGCAAATTCTTTGAAACACATTGGTTGAGGATTTTGTGTGATATAAAGCATTAATCTCCATTCTTTTTTACCTGCACAAAAACATTATTAAAATAATGCAAAGAAGTAAATAATAACCTGACATGTTGGCCTTGAAAACAGCAAAAAATGGTTTTTATTTTGCCTGAGCTATTGCTATATTTCCCTTATCATGCATAAAGAATGTAAATATTACATAATGACAAAACAATGCAAAGACAGTAGAACCTAAACAATCTGGAGCTTTAGATTATATAATTTCAGAACTTCTATTTGTTTGATTTATATATTATACAATATTTTCGTGGTTGTTTTTTTCTTTCATTAAATGTATCATCAACCAAAGCAGTAGCTGCTGCTGACAGCACTTGCTTATAGTTGTACTAGCTGGGTTTTTGTACAGTTTCCACAAAATCAGCTTTATGTGGGCTCTAATCCCTTTCAAAATCAGCTACTTTCACTTGGCTAGAGTTAGAAATCTGCCTGTTCTGATCTCTTTGCAGGATGAGAGCTATTATTCAAGTGGGCACTTGCTAAACCTGACAATCTTTATGCAAAAGTGTAGTTATGTGTAAATGAATAATGAGAACAACACATTTTTATTTTCGTGCCAAGTTGTGTGGCTTTAAGAAATAAGTTCAGCTTGAGTTTTGGAAATGGAAAGCTGTGTGAGGTCGATATATATTTTTATTGCCCACATATTTTCAGTTTCCACAGTCCCAGCCCCAGGCTCCCAGGCCTGCAGGTCCCCTGGTCCCGGCCCCTCCTGTCTTGCTGCACAACCAGTATGAGCCAGTTCAGCCACACTGGTTCTACTGTAAGGAGGTGGAGGACAAGCAGATATGGATGCCATTCAGCCTTCTGGATTCTGCAAAACTGGAGGAGGTTTATAATTCTGGTAAGTTCTGTCTTGTCCAGAGGGGAACAGAAGGACTGAAAGGAAAATACTGGAGTAATGGCACTGCTGGGTGAGAGGGTGGTATGGCAGTAATAAGGAAGGTTAATACATACCTTGAAGATGGATTTTGTGCCACTTAATTTATTTCACTTCCATTATCTCTTGCTTGATGCCATCAGTGTTGAGATGTACCATCCCTGGTGGATACCAGAATTCCTCACAGAACTCCTGATTGTCTTTGTTTGCCTTTTTGTTAAGCTGTCAGTTCTGGAATGAGTATCATATCTGGGATTTCTCAAAGCTTTCTTGTTGTGTACAGAGCATCAGAAGTGTTTTAGAGGCAACACAGCGGTTGCCTGATATTCTGTAGTTTGTCTTCACGGGATCAGTGTTGGGCCCAGTTCTATTTAATGTCTTTATTGATGATCTGGATGAGGGCATTGAGTCCACCATCAGCAAATTTGCAGATGACACCAAGCTGGGGGGGAGTGTGGATCAGCTGGAAGGCAGGAGGGCTCTGCAGAGGGACCTGGACAGTTTGGAGAGTTGGGCTCATTCCAAGGGGATGAGGTTCAACCAGGCCAAGGGCCGGGTCCTGCACTTTGGCCACAACAACCCCCGGCAGTTCTACAAGCTGGGCCAGAGGGGCTGGAGAGCAGCCAGGCAGGAAGGGAGCTGGGAGTGGGGATGGACAGGAAGCTGAACAGGAGCCAGAGTGTGCCCAGGTGGCCAGGAGGGCCAATGGATCCTGGCCTGGCTCAGGAACAGTGTGGCCAGCAGGATCAAGGAAGTGATTCTTCCCCTGGACTCAGCGCTGGTGAGGCCACGCCTGGAGTGCTGTGTCTGGTTCTGGGCCCTCAGTTCAGGAAGGACATTGAGGGGCTGGAGCAGGTCCAGAGGAGAGCAACAAGGCTGGGGAAGGGACTGGAGCACAAGTGCTGTGAGGAGAGGCTGAGGGAGCTGGGGCTGTTCAGCCTGGAGAAGAGGAGGCTCAGGGGAGACCTCCTCACTCTCTGCAACTCCCTGACAGGAGGGGGGAGCCGGGGGGGGTTGGTCTCTGTTCCCAGGAACCATCAGCAAGACAAGAGGACATGGTCTTCAGCTGTGCCAGGGGAGGTTTGGGTTGGATATTAGAAAGAATTTCTTTGCAGAGAGGGTGCTCAGCCATTGGAATGGGCTGCCCAGGGAAGTGGTGGATTCTCCATCCCTGGAGGTTTTAAGAAGAGACTGGATGTGGCATCAGTGCCACGGGCTGGGAACCACAGCGGGGTTGGATCAAGGGTTGATGATCTCAGAGGTCCCTTCCAACCCAGCTGATTCTATGATTCTATGATTCTGTAACTGTTCTAATGGTCTAATATTGATCACAGACGTGAGTGGGGTGAGAGAGAAGGAAGCCTGTGTGTGTGTTGGTGTGGTAACTGGTGTGCCTTGTGTGTCACAGTCCAGCCTGACCCCGAGAGCGTGGTGCTGAGCACGGACGGGGGCCGCTACGACGTGTTCCTGTACGACAGGGTGAGGAAAGCCGTGTACTGGGACGAGGAGCCCTCGGAAGTGAGACGCTGTCTGTGGTTCTACAAAGGAGAAAAGGACAGCCGGTTCATTCCTTACACTGAGGATTTTAGTGACAAGCTAGAGGTTTGTGTTGCCTTTACATAAACTGCACCAAGACCTTAGTTCATTGAATTAACGACCTTAGAAACACTTCTCTCTGTTTCATTAAAATGGTTGCCAGAATGCAGTTTCTGGAACATAAAGGAAGCAAATCCTGGGAAGGCCACGTTGCTCGTGAATCAGTCCTGCACTGCTGTGACCTAAAATCAACTTGGGCACTCTTCATGTGACACTTATTATATAAACAAAGTTATGTAAATTATAAGTGTAACATTACAGATGATGCACAAGGCTAGAAAATTGCTGAGGAGAAGACATCCTGATTTTGTGTAACTTATTTACTGTTTCAGGCAGAATATAAAAGGGCTGTGACTACAAATCAATGGCACCGGCGACTTGAGTTCCCAAATGGGGAGACCATTGTTATGCACAATCCCAAGGTAATAGATTTTGGCAGTTTTATCTCCCAGGATTCATTAGGGATGAATGAGCAAGTGGGTGGAAGCATAAATTGAATGCAGCCTTAATCTTGGTTGGTAGCTGTTGGTTGTTTTGGATATGTGTGCATTGAAGATATAAAGTTTATGGATCACTCAGCTTCTGTTTGCTTCAGTGTGCTGCCACCTGGTTAACAGACAATGCTTTCTGAGACACAAGGAGAGTAAGGGTTTGCATGGTAAATATTTGGACTAGCAGCAAATGGTTGGCCATTTGAATTAGTTTAACCTCAGACAGTCTGTACCTAATGAAAGATAATTTAAGCTGAGAGCTTTCATGTGGAGAAGAGCATTAATCTAAGTATAAGGTAAATAGTTTGTTTATTTAAACTGTGAGAAGTTTTCTACTGTGACTATTTTTAGGCTGCAAGAAAGTATAGCAAAACAAGCTTTAAAAGTTATTCTAAATATTCTGCAAACAGTTTCATGTTATTAAAACATGGACTTCAACCTTGTTGACTGGTGCTGTTACCTGTTCACTTATCACAGATGTAGTAACTGATAAATAGAAAAAGCCAAGGGCCAGAAAGGATCATGCTTGCTCCTACTTGAAGCATTTAATAATGCTGGTTAAGGAATTGTGTCCAGTAAAAACCTAGAGAAGGAGCACTTAAACCACTTGGTGTCATAAATATGAGTTCAGGCTATAAGTATAAGTCCTCTAAACAGCTGTTCTACTGAATTCCTCACTTCCTAGTGAGGAGTTTCTGGACTACTTCAAATGGTGTTTTCATTTGCTGAAAAGCACTTCTTTTTTTCTGTTTTCTCCTTGTGATACAGTTATTGTAAATCAGGTAGTATTCACTTTCCTCACGTAAGGAAGAGTGGATACTGAGCACTAGGAGAGAGGAGCTGGAATAATGCTTGTCTGAGGATCCCTCAGCAGGCCCAGCTTCTCCAATAAGTGTCTACTTTTCTCTGAGTGATTTGGTTGCTTTTCACACTAATGAAATGTCTGTGGTTTTGGAGTCTGGTTTTAGTGAAGCTGTCCCTGCTCTGGGGAATGGTCTTAGGGTTTTCAAGGGCTTTTTTGGGTTTTTTTTGCATATATGTTAGCTGAAGAAAAGATCTGAGTTTCAGAGGCAAGGTGTAAAGCAATGGAAAAGTGTGTTAAACTATTCAGTGCTTTCAGAATAACAGGTCTTAGGGTTTTTTGTGTTCATAATTGGTAAATTATAACAAATGTATTTGTTGCAGGTCATAGTTCAGTTCCAGCCTGCTGCCACACCAGATGAATGGGGCACCTCTCAGGATGGTCAGGCAAGACCAAGGCTGGTAAAACGTGGAATTGAGGATGACCATGATGAGATTCCTGATGGTATGTGACCCCTGGAGGTGGGTCTGCACTGTGACCAGCTGGGTTGGGTCTGTGCAGGAGTTGGACAACATGGCAATGCACTGTTCATGCCTACAGTCTAAAGGTTGCAGTTATTCCTTAATCTAAACTGCTTGAAAGAGATTATCTGATTTTGGGGTTTTTTTTAATCAAAAATGTCCTGTGGGCTCTGTTATGTTCTGAATCATAATAGGCTTTACAGAGTTGCTTGACTCTAAACTTCACTCCTTCAGTACATATTGGCACTCTGAATGTTTTATTTCCTTTTTTTACAGGAGAAATGTCCCAAATTGACCATCTGGTATTTATGGTTCATGGCATAGGTCCTGTATGTGACTTGAGGTTTAGAAGCATTGTTGAATGTGGTAAGTTTTGGCTTGTATAATGAATAGTTGTGTTCTTAACTGTTTAAATGTGGTTCTCTGCAGCTCATAGTCAGATAAGCAAGTAGTTTGTTGTTGGTTTTTTTTTTTTTTAAAAGTCCCTAATGTTAAGAAGCTCAACCTGTGGTAGAATTTTGTCATGATTATTTTCCAAAAGCAGAATCTGTGTTTTGTCAGACTTGCAGCTTTACCTGTTAATACTAGTCCTCAATATCAGACTTGCTGAGTGATTTGGGTTTTGAGATCTGTGGAGTGTTTTTTTTGTTTGTTTGTTTTTGGTTTTGGTTTTGTTTTGTTTGTTTGTGGTTTTTTGCCTTTTTTTTTTGTGGTGTGACTGAATATGTTGCTTTGTGTGGTTTGTGTGGGAGAAGTGGTTTTCTGTTTGCTTTTTTTTTAAATACATTCTAGTACAACTGAGTAAATGAAAAAAGCCCTTTCTGGTCATGGAGTGAAAAATGTCATTGTGAGATAAATCAAAGCTTGCTAGAAAAGTCCATTTTAACAAAAACATGTATTTTCTTATTGTTAGAGGGGTAATACTTGAAAAGACATTTCCAGTTGGCAGTTTCCATCATTTGTATTCTGACTATGTGTGAAATTAAGGGGGAAGAGGGAGTATTTGTGTGTTACTTAAGTACTGCTTCTATCAGACTTTCTTTATTGTTTTTCTTTGCAGTGGATGATTTTCGGACTGTTTCTCTGAAGTTGCTGCAGACTCACTTTAAGAAAGGTTTAGAGGAAGGTAAAGTGAGCAGGGTGGAATTCCTTCCAGTCCACTGGCATAGTTCTCTGCATGGAGATGCAACAGGTGTAGACAGGTGAGTGTGTTGCTTGATGTTGAAAATTTCATATAAGCTGTTACTTAAGGAGTTTTGGAATGTGGAGGAAAAGAGCAGTTCATATGCTCTGTAGGCTAGATGAGTAAATGTGTGACTGGGTTACAGAAGAGAATTGCTAATTTCATGTAATTAGCATTTTGGTAAGGAGCATTGGGAAAGCTGGCAAGGCATGAGGAATATTTCCTCTTGTTTGTTTTCACACACACTTTTCAGGAAGGTGGCCAGTGCATGATGCATAATGATGAGTGTGTAGAGGTGGTGATGGTAAGTATGAGGTAGTGAACATGGAGATGTTTTGTCCAGTAGCAGGTTGTACAATTTAGAATGGAGAGTTTTTTGTTCTTTCCCTTCCTGCAATCTGAGTTTGACCCTGGGAGGTGTCAGGATCCTGAGGAAGGCATCAAGCCCTCTGTCCAGTCCTAGAGGAGCTCCTGAATTCTATTAGGCAGTTGAGCCAAGGACTTTTGTCTTTTGCAGCAAAGTAGCTATATATGTGTAGGAATGTTACAGCATTTAGAAATCTTTTAGAATCACTTCTCTGTGCCTACCCCTTTGCTGTCACTTGACATTTCAAGTTGTTTTCTCTTGCTCAAAGATGGGGAAGGAGAAATTGTGAGGGTAGCAACCTATGCCACACACTGCTCATGCTGGTGTTCTCCAGACTCTTGTAGCTCACTCAAGTCCTGCTGCTTTCCTCAACCTTAGACTTTTCTTTGAGTTTGAGCACTGCATTATCATGAGAAGGGATCCTTATCCTGTTAACCAAACCAGGCAGTGCTAAGGCAGTCTGAATTCTCCAGCAATTCCATTGCAGCTGTCTCAGCTCCAGGCAGGCAGATGGGGATGCCAAGCTTTTCCTTTAAAAACAGAGTATTATGGTTCTATGATTCTAATTTTACATGCAAGTTCTTTTTCTCTTCCACTTCAGTCTGCTCACAAAACTTCCCTGTAGCAGTGTTGGAATAGAAAAGAGATTATTTCAGGCATCCCTTCAGCCTGGACAGAAAAAAGGGAGCTGTATCTTTCTCGAATATGTACAATCAGCAGATAGCACTAATGTGTGAATATACAAGGCCAGAAATCTGTGGTTTTTAAAAAAATGTTTTTAGAGACACTTTCTGTAGAATTTACATTGCAGTTCTAAGTGAAGTGACATTACCTGTCGCTTCAAAGGTTAACGAAGCCCTTATCTGTGTTTCTTTAAAGGCATTCAAGACTTTTAATGGTTTTGTGTTACCAGGAACATAAAGAAAATCACTCTGCCGAGCATCGGGCGCCTGCGGCACTTCACCAACGAAACGCTCCTCGACATCCTGTTCTACAACAGCCCCACCTACTGCCAGACCATCGTGGATAAAGTCGGCCTGGAAATGAACCGTCTGTACGCGCTTTTCATGAGCCGCAACCCCGACTTCAAAGGAGGAGTCTCTGTGGCTGGGCACAGCTTAGGTGATTGTTTTAGGGCTGGTTGGGATAAACCAGCATTCCTTCGTTAAGCATAAGGCTCAAATGAGCTGTTAGCTGAGTAACAAACACCTCCCAGGAGCTGAGTTTATCAGGCTTTGAGAGAAAATTAGTGCTTCGTGCATGAGCACATTCTCCCCCTCTGTCGGTTCCTTCTTGAAGACTTAGTATCTAATTTGCACTTAAAAGCTGACAGCTTATCTGGTGTCTTGTTAGGTGGGTGATTTCTGTGTCTCAGAACCCCCACTTAGTTAAATTACACTCATTTTTTGGAAGATAGAATAAGTGTTATAATGACATATTGGCACACTGGTTTGGGCTGGAACTTTTCCTCCAGCTTGGCAAGCAGACTCAGGTGTTTAAGGAAAGATAATTTAATCATGGCAACTACATAAAGCATGACTGGAGGTGGGGGGGGAAAGGGCTTGCTTTTGGCTGAGAGTAATTATGTTCAAATTAATAGGTATTTTATTTTAATTCAGCCGTGTATTTTGACCAATCTATTTGCTGTTATTACATATAAATCTTCCTTGAGATTTAGGGACAGGAGTACCTGGCATTTTTCCTGAGTCAACTCTAATTCCTGTTTCCAGGTTCCTTAATTCTCTTTGACATATTGTCTAACCAGAAGGACTTGGCTTCATCAGTAAATTCTGGGCCCTTCTCTGCTGTTAATGGGACTGTAAAGGATGTGGCTGTTCATGATAAACAGGTAATTTGCTACTAGTCTTTCCAGCCCAATAGAGCTGATATTTCCAGCAATTTTTTTCTTAATTTTTCAGAATTTATAGCTGAAACATGGTTGTGGGTTCTGATAGTACATTTGAACCTGTTCATGGAATTTACAGTTTTGTAAATCCTGTCACTTCTCAGGAAAAACTGTTTGCATCTTGCTCAAGTTCCAAGTGGGCTGGTAATGGGATTTGATCATGAGCTTTGACCCTTGTGAACGTGTAACTTGGTCTTAACTGTATCTAACTGGTGGGGGAGGTGTGTGAGAGGGGAAGAATCTGTCTGAGCTCAGGGTAGAAATGGTGACCAGTTGTTTGATGAATAAAAGGAAGTATTTTTAAGTGTCGGAAAGCTCAACAAAACTTTTGTCTCTCTTAGTAATTTTTAAATATTTTTTTTGCTGGTCTCTCATTAGAGGAAAATGGATGTATATTTACAGAGCTTGCATGATGGTGTTTTTAAGAGAAAGGAATTCCACTTGGTTTGGATTGCTGCACGTTGATTTTTCACTGTTAGAGGATGTGATTCTGGTTCTGTGCTGTTTTGTTAAGATGACTGAAGATACCAGTTCCTTGGGCTCCTCAATTGCCACATCTGGTGATGACCTTTGTGAGCCTGAGATGGATGAGGATGTTCCCACTTTGCAGAAGACTCTGGAGATGCTGAGTTTGTCGGAATATGTGAGCACGTTTGAGAAGGAGCGGATGGACATGGAGTCTCTGGTACAGCAACGCTCACTTGGCTTCTGGGCACTGCCCAGGGGATGGGCTTTGTGTCTGGGGTTTGTTGTTGTTGTTTTGTTCTGGTTTTCCTTTGAGTTTAGTGACCATGAGAGAGCAGTTGCAAAGATAAGATAATCATGCATGACTTGAAGACTAAGTGTTAGGTGACTCTTGTCCTTTTTTCTTGGTGTGGTGCATCCCCCCCAGTTTTGTTAAAGCACTTTGTTTCATGTCTTCTTAATTTTTTATATTTTCTGTAGCTGTATAAAATGAGTTAGCAAATTCAGAAATCATTGCCAGTAAGAAATTACATGTGTTACTAGAAAAGTTATAAAGTGTGCTTTGATTGTGTGTGTTTGGTGTTTGTTTCTTTAGCTCATGTGTACAGTTGATGACCTGAAGGAAATGGGGATACCTCTTGGACCAAGAAAGAAAATAGCTAATTTTGTGAAAGACAGAGCAGCCAAGCAGGTAAATACATTTTTCAGGAATGAAATAAAACATGATCAGGCAAATGTGACCGACTTCCTTGCTGTGGAGTAGCTTCTATTCTTGAACACTCTTCTTAACATCCTGGATCTATTAGAGAAATTTTGACGACTGTGAAATAAACTTTTGTTTTGCCCTAACTTTGAAACTTTTCTCAAAAGGAACAGAAGAAAGCAATAGCAGAAAAGAAAGCAGTGCTGGCTGCCACACTCCAAACTCAGGAAGACACCCAGAAACCAAAAGAGTCAGTTCCTTGTGTCTCCTCTGCAGAGGCTGGTCAGCACTCAAAGAGGAAACTCCCAGTTGGTGCATCCGTGTCTTCTGTGAACATTGACTACGAGTATTTTGAAGTTGGAACTGGCCAGGTGAGACTACAAACATTTAAATGATTTGGACAAATCCTGTCCTTTTTTTGATTTTCTGTTTGTGGGGGTTTTTTTTAATATTTATGACTTTGAGCTACCTCCCTTGGTTGTTATACAAAAATGATGTTTATGTAGAACTTCGCCCTTTGGTGGGAAGGGGGGGCTGGGAGGGTGGGTTAGATTGCTGAAAAGCAAAACTTATTATAACAAGGTTGTCACTACAGTTGAGTTATAATTCCAGCAGTGAGTGAGCTGTAAACACGGTTCTGTTCCAGAAGCAGAACTGTGGGAATGACAGAAGATTGAGTGACATCAGATTAAATGCCTCTGTGGCTTTACAGTTAACATGGTTGCCTAAATTGATATAATTTAGGCAACCTAAATATATATATAACAGTTATGCTGTTATATTTAAGGTTTACCTCAAACTAAACTTAAAAACTTCCTTGTTTAAATATTTTTTTTTTTACTTTAATTTTTTTTCCTTAAAACCCCACTTTAATATCATGGTATCAATATGCACTAGTACTATGGTGTTAGTATGGAAAAGGGCAGTGTAGCTGAAGCTTCCTGGAAGTACTGTGAGCATGTGGTTGATTTAATACAGAACTTGCTTTTTCCTTCCTGACTAAGCATTATATGACTTAGCTGGCAGTTCTGAGAGATTCTGTGTCTGATTTCTGTCTGCCAGGTTTCTGTGGTTTACAGTGCATTGGACTTTGAACCAGATATTTTCTTTGCTCTGGGTTCTCCCATTGGTGTGTTCCTCACTGTGAGGGGTGTGGAGAAGATTGATGAAAACTACAGGCTTCCTACCTGCAAGGGATTCTTCAATATCTATCACCCAGTGAGTAAGCAGAGCTTTTGAGATCTGATTTTAGCTGATGCTGGTGACAAAAAGTAGAATATGAAGTTTTAATTTCTGAGCATTACACCTCTTATTCCCTTACGTACAGTTCCCAAAAACACAACCCCCCCCGACCCATCTGAAATATTTATTCCACATATTTGTAATCTTTACTGCAAAAGTGAAATAGGTCTGGCTATAGGTTCCATACCTGTAGGGTTGGTTTGAAAATATTTGCCTTGTTTCTTATCAGAGCTGAGGAACTTTTTTCCCCATTAATTTCAAGCCACTCTTGTAGATTTTTGTGCAGTGTTTGTGTTTTTAACATTCAGTACTTTTGTCCTGTGTCATCTTGTTAGACAGTTCAACAGTGACATGTTGATAGAGATCATCAGAGTGCAAGAAAATCTTGCTGTTGTGTTTCCTCATTAGAATCTCTGTCTGTAGAACAAGACTGAAGTAGTTAATGAATCTGCTTAATCTCATGATTAAACTAAACTGTCATGAACTAAGCTTCTGTAAATTCAGATAGTACAGAATTAAAAAAATGGGTTTCTATTAATCATAAATAGGGATTTTTTTTCACTGAAATATGATAATTAGAATAATTTCTAAGATAACTAAATGTCAATGTGTTGTTTCTCAACAGCTTGATCCAGTAGCTTACAGGTTAGAACCAATGATCATTGAAGACATGGATTTAAAACCAGTTCTCATTCCACATCATAAAGGCAGAAAAAGACTTCATCTGGGTAAAAAGAACACTTATTTCATATGGATCTCATTTTTCTTATTGCCTCATTTGATGCATTAGAGTTTTATAAGATTTTAAGAGACTAATGAATGTTCCTGGATATCTGACACCCTGTTTCTCCTGAACATCAGAGGTGATTCCACCCAGTCCCATAAACTGGGCATTCACAATTTCATTCAGAAGTAATGATCATAATTCCTCCAGATTTGAGCTTCTCATTAACAAAGTTCCATTTAAAAATTGCTGCACATTTCTTGTTCACCTTCATTTCTAAGATGCTGTCAAACAGACACTGAATTTATTGGTTTCTCTTACTTTGCCCCTACTGACCCCCGTGATGTGTTTAACCAGTGTCTGTTCAGGATTGCCAACCTGGAGGAAAAGGTGTTTCTGCAGCCATAGGGCAGGGACTGGATTTTGTTGCTCACAGGTACCCACCAGACCAAGGTGATCTGGTTAAATTTTGCACACCTAATAAGGAAAGTCAGTTTTGCTGTTCAGTTGACAATATTTCTGCTGTACAAGTTCACAGAGCCCTCCCTAAACATCTCCAGGTGGAGCTGTTCTGCACCATCTGTACCACTAGAATGGTGCTTTAGAGTGAGTCTGCTTTCCTAGACTAGACAAGACACTTGTTAAGGAATGTTGCAGTTTACAACTCTCCAAAAGTCTGTATAGCAAAGGAGAAAATAGAAAATTAAGGTCTGTTGCATTTTACCCCATTTTTTTTTGCTTAGATGTAGGTGAATGTTCCACGAATAGTCACGAGCCCTGATCTAACAGATCCATGGAGTCATAAGCAGTTACTGTAAAGAACTCTCCTTCAGCCAGCATTTCCCACCAGTGTGAATGTCAGATTGTTACTGGGGACACAATTCTTGAGCTGTAGCAGAATTACAGGCCAGAGCTGAGGGACTGTTCCTCCAAATTCACTGCCACTGCAAGAGACAATGGCAGCTCTTCTGGTCTCTTCTGCTGTGCTGGAGTTTGAAATTAGTCTCTCTTTGCTGTTCTTTAGTGTAGGGTGTGAGGACTGATTGTGGGGGGTGGTGCAGCTATTTATGTCATTTATGTAGACCCTTCTGCATTTGGAGACTGTTGGACTGTTTCCTGGGCTAGTAGGTTTTAACTCATCGACCCATTCAGTGAGAAATCAGTTGTGTATTAGTTGCATTTCCCTTAATCTTTCTGAATGGAACAGAGAAGCAAGAAACACACATTCATGACACAGCAGGCCTGTTTCTCCTGGGAATTGAGATGTTTGTTGAACAGGGTTTCATCACTCTGGTTTTAGGTTGTAATTTTAAATCCTTCTGTATTGAGATTTTTTTGTTGGTTTTTTTTGTTTTTCAGAACTGAAAGACTCCCTGTCTCGTATGGGCTCTGATCTGAAACAGGGCTTTATCAGCTCTTTGAAGAGTGCATGGCAGACCCTTAATGAATTTGCCCGTGCCCACACATCTTCAACTCAGCTGCAAGCAGAGCTGGAGAAAGTAGCCAACCAAATTAAAGAGGAAGAAGAAAAGCAAGTAGTAGAAGGTATGTGGACACATTATTGTTTTACCTCTAGCTTATTGAGCTCAAATTAATTGAAGCTTGAGTATCCCAGTGACTGTTTGCTATTGATTTTCCTGACCCTGTTAAAGAGACCTCTCTGCTAAGCACCAGAGCTGCTCTGTCACTCCCCCCCTCAGCTGGAAGGGAGAGAGAAAATCCAATGAAAGGTTTGTGGGTTGAGCTCAGAACAGGGAGAGGTCACTCAGCTGTTATTGTCATGGGCAGAACACACTCGACTTAAGAAAACTGCTTTAATTTGCACACTCAGTCAACTTTCTGTTAGAATGGCAGGTTTCTAAATCAGGTTTCTAAATCAGGTGTGTTTCTAAATCAGTTTTCTAAATCAGGTGTGTTTTCTTTCAGGGCAAATCAGTATGAATAAATCTTTCTGTGATTTATTCTCGAGTAGTTTTCTGCTGATTTTTTTGGGAGGAGCTTAGAAGCATTTAGGTGTGTTCTCTAACAGAATAAAAATAAGTTTAACTCAGGTGTAAACAGTACCCTTAATGATAGCAAGGGCAGGATTGCCAGTTGTGAATTACCTGTGTGTGTTTAGTAATGCTGGCTTTGTCTATTCTTAGAAAGACAAATCACTCCTCTTAGTGTGAATTGAGGATAGTGATTGACACTGTGCAGGAGAGATGTAAAAATATGTCATGTCAGGTTATTCACTCATAGAATGACTGGATCTGTGTATGTATAAAACAGTGGGGTTTGTTCTGAAAATTGCTCAGCTACTACTTTGCATGAGGCCTTTTTCAAACAAACTATTTAAACTGTTATGAAAGAAATAAGCCTATAATTCCAGTCACCTTTCTGAATTGTGCAGTTCTGGCCAGTTCTGGTGGTTGTTATTGTCTTATCTCAATATCTTGGAAATTTTAGCAGGGAAAATGGGTGATATTTCTTGATTATAATCAAGCAGGCTGTGCTTGGAAATAGTTTAAACCTTAAACTCTTGTCATTTTAGCTGAGAAGATCACTGAAAGTCCAGAGCCTCCAAAAGATGAAGATTCCTCAGTGAAGGTCGGAATGCTGAACGGAGGGCGTCGGATTGATTATGTGCTCCAAGAGAAGCCAATAGAAAGCTTCAATGAATACCTCTTTGCTTTGCAGAGTCATTTGTGCTACTGGTAAGAGGAAATACTTGTGATTCTGTAAATATTGCTTGAGGAAAACAGTATATATGAATGTCCAGGAGTGGCAGGCTCATCTGATTTCAGAATTCTGTGTGAGTGCAGGGTGAACAAATCCATCATTGTGTTTGTACTCAAGACATTGCACGCTGTTCTCTTGACCTTTGACACTCAGAACACACATTTTTAGCTACTATCATTTTCAAAACAAGGAGAGCTCTGTAAGCATTTTGACAACTGTAGTTTTTCAAATAAAACTCTTCATGAAGGAACTGTATTGGACTACAGTATGTAGTAAAACTTAATTGCCATTTCGTGTTGAAATGACATTGCTGGATGCTCTGCTATCAAATATTAACAAAAAAAAAGAAGAAGAAAAAGGCACAGTGGAACTTCTTGTAAATTTGGATGGTTGTGATTGACCACTTTTATGCAGTGGTTGCTTGTACACAGAAAGAACAATTTATAGAACAAGAAGCAGAGTTTGGTGTCATCATGTGGTCAGAGCTGTAGTGCAGAATTGCTTCCCTGGATTTGGATTTATTTTTTTTAAGGTGCTTAAATATCTCAAACAGAGAAAGATATCATTCCACTTACAGAAATAGTAGTAACTCCTGACCTGTTGTATTAGCCCTGATGAGTTGCTCTCTTTTTTTTTTTTTTGATGTGCCATTGCATACATTTTCTTACTGCCATAAAATCAGGTGCACATGAAAATACACAAGGTGTGGAATGGCAGAGCACAGCAACACCACACTTTTGTATGGAATAATCAACCTTGGATGTCAGCTGTGAGCTGTGCAGAGCAGTGTTGGGGAGGGAGCAGTGACTGCTCTCTTGTTTTGAGTTTAGCAGGTGCTGGACAAAATAGTGCTCTACGTTCTTTTTGAAGGGTTGATTTTCAGTAGCTGATAATTTTAGAAGCAGGCGTTTCCCCCCGAGGTTAAAATGTGGCATTGAAAGCGTTTCCTGAAGGATCTTTGTTAAATTCAGTATCACTGACCCTGCCAAAGCTCAGGAGCTGCCCGGGAAGGGATTCTGGAGGCTGCTGAGAGCACTGAGCTCTGCCCGGGTGACCCGCTGGTGGCAGTGCCGTGCCACAGGCTGGGTTAAAGGATGGGCAGTTCCTTTCCACGGGGTGGCAGCCGCTCACTGCCTGCTCTTCAAAAACCTGCTGCACTTAGCTGGCTTTTGTCATTCAATTAGGGAAGATAAGCACGGTGAATAATGACCCAAATGAGAGAGCCCTGTTTTGGGGAGTGGTGAGAAAAGCCTTAAATGAAATACTGTGCTGTTGAGAGCAGAGCTCCTGTGTTAATCCTTTTGCTGCTCGTGGAACAGCAGAAACCATCAACAATTGTGGTTACTATGTCTGTGCTTGATTGTGGAAAATATTTGTAGTCCCTTCACTTGCATGTTTAACTCAGTACTGATGTTCTGTAAATTATGTTCCTCATACTTGGAGGATCACAGTCCTGAGCACCTTATTTATTCTCCTTTGATGTCTCCCTCTGTCACTTATTTTAAAAAGCACAGGAAGCTGCCCTCATCTAACAACTCCCACAGCTTTGAAACTTTGTGAAAATTTAGGTGTTTAACTTTTTACAGTGCTTGTTATGTTTTTATGTTGATGATGTTTATATGTGTTTAAATAGCATTTTACAGATGAATCAGAAAATTTAAATTAAGATAGCCTGAAGGTTTGATTTTTGAAAATAGGAGGGAAAACAGCCACCTGGAAACATGGCACTTGAATTATATTAAACTTTAAATTATTTGAGAACTATCTTACATTTTAGTGGCAAGGAAGAGAGGAAGAAAGTCTGGACAAGTAGAATGTATTCTTTTTAGAGAGCTGAGATAGCATGAAATGACTTCAAGAATTAGAACATGGACCATATTGAACTAACTTTTTATTTTTTTTTCATCTTTCCTAGGGGTTCTGAAGACACTGCCTTGCTGTTCCTCAAAGAGATATACAGGACTATGAATATCAATCCTGAGCAGCCACAGCATTGATGTCTAGAAACAGGAATTTGTAAGTTTGCTCCAGTATAACTTATGTACTCATATCAAATTCAGCTGCAGCTTAGATGTCTTGACTTTCCCTTTTTCCTCTGAAGTTTAAATTACAAGGCAGGCAGCCATAAAATGTCATTTTGATTGCAAAAACAATTTCTAGACTTGAATGCAGGGGGTATCTTCGAGTTCTTTCCCTCTTCATTCCCAAAAGATATTTGATGTTGGTAGTTTTGGTCTGGGATAATAACCATCAGTACAAATATGACCAAAGCATGATTTCTCTTTATCATTTGTTCAGTGAATGTTCAAAACCAGGAAAACTTGGAGAAATTGGATCTGTTGAAACTTCATTTACAGTGCAGTAGATTAAAGAACACCAACAGTGTTTCCACTTCTTTAATGTCCATATTGTTGAGCATGGGGCACGTGTATGCCAGCAAAAAACCTGCTTGTCTCCCAAGAAAGTGTTAAACACTGATATTGATAAATTACTGAAGTATTTTTATTTTATTATCTTTGTATAGCTTAAACATTTCAGTAGAACAAGGGAAATGACATACCATGGAAGTTGGTTCACTCTGAAAAGAAATTAAATACACAATATGATTGAGTATCTGAGATAGAAATATTCTTGCAGGTATTTTTATTTTAAGATGTGTGTTTCCTAACCAAGGATCTGTATTGTACCAGTTTGCATCACTAGATGTTGTAGAAAAGAGTATACTGTCTTTTGAGAGGCAAGGAGGAAATAATGTGCACCTTGCCTTTTTGGAATCATACAAAAAGAGAGTTTCTGATGTATTTCTCCATTTTCAGAAGAGCTGATAATGCCAAGCTACATAAATACCCAGCATGAAGAGAAATACTTGACATTTCAGAGGACTATTTGAGGCATCTTTCACTGCTACCATACAGTTTTAGTAGTCTTTTGTAACAGAATGCTTCTGATGGTCAGTTGATAGCATCTTTTTGAAAATGAAATGTCAGGGCTGATCAAATGCATTTTTTTAAAGCACAGGCAAGTGAAGGTAAAGGCACCGTTTGGCTGCACGCTGTGCCAGTGGTGTGTCAGCTCTCACACTGGCTTAGGCAGTGTCTCGAGGCAGAGTTGCACAATTTTTTCTCTCCTTCTCTTTCTTTATGAGCACTTTGGTTGAAATCATATGGAGCTTATTGGGAAGGAAAGGCCTTTGAGTCTCC
Source organism: Corapipo altera (assembly GCF_003945725.1). Taxonomy (NCBI): domain Eukaryota; kingdom Metazoa; phylum Chordata; class Aves; order Passeriformes; family Pipridae; genus Corapipo; species Corapipo altera. Next base: position 5,556,445 of record NW_020884915.1, on the reverse strand, counting down.
TTGCAGGAGGGGAAGGGAACGTGGTGATTTATCTCTACAAAGCTGAAAGCAGTCTGTTGCTCAGCTTCAGCAGGCTCTGGGATAATTGTGTTTTATCACTGAGAACTGCACAGCTGGAGGAGGGTTTAGCAGGATGTCACACAACAAAGCCCAGCCAGGGAAGGCTGTAATTCCATTAGGAATTGCTCCGAAGGCCCCTCAGCACTGAGCAGTGTTTGAGGCTGGGATTCAGATACCAGAGGCTTAAGTGGGAGGGCAGTAGGGCCCACTGGAGGCACTAAATGACAAGAGGTGTCCTGGGAATGCTGCACACTGGGAGACCAGGATCTTTTCCACAGGAGAAGAAGTGTCTTTCCATGCACTGTGTAAAATATTATCACAGAAATCTGGAAGTACTGAAGTGGAAAATTCTCCCCCAGTGTTAGTCAGGTAGAGTTGGCATTGGTTTTTTTCTCTTTTCTGTTCATTTAAGACTTTCAAATGTGAAGGCAATGGATTATCCAGCAGTGCCTATGACAGCAACATCCATTTCCCTACACAGGAGCAGATTATCTGAAGAAACAGCCTCTCTATTTGTGGGCTGCTCAAGGGGAAGAGTAAATAAATGCCAGAGGAGCTCTGGGCTCCCTCATCATATTTTCCTATTAATTGATTGGAATGCTGAGACCTGACCACTTCCCTGCCTTCATGTGCAGAGCTGCCTCTTGCTGTCCAGTTTAATTTCCTGGCTGCTGGTGCAGATCCCTTTAACTTCTTGGGGACTGTGGCAGTTTTGAAGCAGATACAAAATGAGCAGAGGCAGGTTAAGGGAGGAGCTGGGTGTTCGGTTTTACCTCTGATTGTTTTGTTTCTGAGACAGGGATGGAGTTGGCCCTTTCTGGGGGTTGTTACCTTCTGAGTTTGACTTTTATTTTGTATCAGTGGCTTGATTTAGCTCTTCTAGATGATCCTGGAGCTGGTCTTTGTGAAACAGTAATACAGTGTTTCATGTAAACAGTGTATTGAAGCTTGGATGTGTAAATTATCACATCAGGGTTTTATCTCTATTTGGAGTAGGATAGTTTATTACCACAGCCAATTAAAATGCACAGTGAATGACATCCTATTAGCAGCTGTTGTGAGCTTTTTCTGTTTGTAATTGTAATTGCCAATTTGTGTCCACAGAAAGTATATTTCAGAGGCTTATTACATTAAAAATTTGATTAAAAACGTGTATGGATTTTTAGATCTTTTCGAGTCCTCTTGAAATGGAATGTTGGCATGTTTAATTTTATTAGTACTGCTGCAGGAATAGAAAACTTGATATATTTCATATTTCCAATATGTCCATGTTCTGTTTTCTCTGCACAGCCACACCTGTTGCTCCCACAGACCTGGTGAAAAACTCTTTGGAAAACATCTGGTATTTTCATACTTACACATGCCAGGATAAGCATCAGACTTCTTTTTTTTCTGCCAGTGCAGAACTTGCTCAGATTCTACCTTCTTGTGTCACTTCAAGCAAACTTAAATTCCGTGGTGATCTGATCAGCACTGTCCATCAGGAGATGGATGGGATGACACCGTTATGATCCTAAATCAGTTTAATTGTACAGTTGCCAAGTATAAGGTGATCAGTGAAGAAGTTTATTTTGGCATGCAAATCATTGCTTCTCCTTCAGCTCTCCTGTCTCAGCTGGCTGTCAGACATGCTCTGCCTACCAAGGCAGCTTGTCCTCATTAAAAAGGACTTGGTGAGAAACAGCAATAATCTGTTTTTCTTGACACGTTCGTTCGTCCACCTTCAAACTATAAAATGTGAACTGTAGTTATAACCATCTTTAATACAGATTACACAATCCAGTTCATATTTACTAACAATTAGCAACCAGAATCATTTTCTTACTATTGTAAGTGTGATGGAGATTATTTTATAAAGACCTTTTTAAGCCTCTGTTAAGAGTTTTACTGTTGCTTTTATTTTTATAAGTAAAAATGAACTTTTGACTTTGAAAATGTTAGAAGTTTGTTACAACTAGTTCAGTGTTCACATATCCTGAAATGAAGAACAATTTAAAATAACATTTTGATCTGATAATTACAGAATTAGAGACTATTCTGAGTTAATTAAGGCAATTTTAGTGAAACCAGACTGCAGTTGGGAGAATTAAAATACTTACCTTGACCCTGCAGTCTCACATCTCAAAACAGTCAATGTAAATAGGATCCTGAAGCTTAGGGGTGCTGAACAATAATCTGGATCCAGACCTGCAATCCAGGCTCCATTTTTTGTACCAAAGTTGAAAGGAATTGGGTGGTGTGAAATCCTTGGAATTCATGTCTCTGAATACTGAGCTGCTGTACCTTTCCTTGGGCTCCAAGTTACATACACATTGTGGCTTTTCTTAATATTGGTGATTTAACCTTACTACTGACTATTTGCCTCTGTTCTTGCAGTAAATGAATTCTGAAATGCAGTATGTTTATTTTTTTTTTCCTTGATATATGTAAAATACACATTATTGTGTATATAATTGGATGGCTATAATTAAAAGTACCTTACTTCCAGTGGATTTTACAACCAGGTTTTGTATTTCTTCATAGGAAATAGGTTGGAAGAGACCTCTGGAGAGGTTGCTCAGGGCAGGAGGGCTCAGGACCTGGTTCAAGGCTGGAGAGCCTTTGCTTCTCTGGGCCCTATTTTAAAGTTTGCTTTGGTTGCAAATTTTTTTTCTAATATAGAGTTGAATTTTCCCAGTTGGAGCTTGTATCTGTTGCCTCTTGTCCTTTCTCTGTGCATCTTCAAGAGTCAACTCTCTGTCTTCTCTTGTGCTCTCATGATTTTCCAGCCCAACCCCTTTCCGTGGCATCTCTTGCCTGCCAGGCACTGTGACCCCATGGGCATCTTGGACTTGCTTCACTTTATCAAAGTTCAACTTGTTCTGGGAAGCAAGCTTACCAAAAGAAAGCTTTTTATCCAAAATATCAAATATATTTGTAAAATTAACCTCTGAAGATTAAGTTTTACAATCTGTTTCATTAGTTGGAATACAAAATATATGTATATATGTATGTAAACAACAAAACCCCCACAACCACTGGCCTTATTTTCATCTGAAGTATCATAGAGTGGAAGGTTATACACTTGTATTTATCAACTTTGTGCAACATTGAATAACCTGAGTCTCCTTAAACAGCATTTTTTAAGGAGCTGGGCTGTGAAGGATCCCCTGGGAGGGAACAGCAGCACCAAGGAACAGTAACATTTTATGGGGTGTCAGAAGTGCTGTTGCTTGGTGCACAGGAGGATGTTGCAGGTGAATGAGAGCCATCTGGAGTGGAAGGACTGTTTTGGGAATATAGCATAAAAATCAGTTCTGGTTATATAAACAACAAATTGTCTGCAGCTACAGTAACTAACCAGTGTTACATCTTAAAAGCATGGGGAAGTTCAGACATAAAGGAAGGAAAAATTACAGTGTAACCTGTAATTATATAAAACAAAAAAAAACAAATGGAATTTATAGAGTGATTTTGTATCTGCTACAGATTAATATATTGCTTCCTCAGCAGAAATCATCCCAGTGTGCTGCAATAAAGTATTAGGCAGGCCATGTACAGCACAGCTTCCAATATGTGCTGCCCTAGGCTTGCTGGCTTTTTATTTATTTTTGTAGGTACTGTGATGCACAATTAAGCAGATAATGCTAATTAAACTTTAATTGGTCAATCCATAAACAAAAATTAAAAGTTTTCCCTGTCATATTTTCATCTGTGCTGAAGCGATTGTAAACATTTAAAAAAAACAACAAAAAAACCCCCAAAAAACAAACAAACAAACAAACAAAAAACCAAACAAAAGAAGATCACCCAGAAGAGGTTTTTTTAAAATCAGATTTGCTCTGTCACCCACCTGTAGTGTCCTTGGGGAGATTTGGGTGTGGGCATTAACTCAGTGAAGATTTCCAGGTGAGAAGGGTCTGGGTTCTGCAGCCCTGGCCCTGCCTGTGCAGCAGCCACTGCTGCTGGTCCTGGGGGGACAGGGCAGGCTCCAGCCAGGAGCAATCCCACAGGGAATGGAGCTGGGCCAGGAGGCTCCTGAGTGCTCAGATGCCCTGGGAGGGGCACGGAGTGAGTGCCAGTGTCACTTTGCCCCATGTGCCAGCCCCTGGGGCAGGTGAGCTCTGCAGTGCTTAAACCATCCCTGGGACAGACCACACCCAGCACACTGCAAAGACAAAACATAGAACTGTGTGAGTAATTCTTGGTGCAAAGGAGGACATTAATCACACCCTGGGTAGCTCTGTAACTTTCCTAAAGATATTTTATCTGCCTTCCTGCTCCTGAAAACCTGCAGTGATGGTTGGGGACAGGGGGTTATCCTTACAGGCTACAGCTGCTGTAGGAGGACCTCCACCCACAGAAAACAGCTCAGCTGGGCCCTGATGAGCTGCTCTGATGCCACCTTTGGCCTGGGTCTGGTGCTCTGGTCCCTTCATTTCAGCAGCAGAGGTTGGCTGAGCTACTTAGATCAGTGTTTCCTACAATTATCACATTCCTGCCAAGTGTTCCTTGGAGGATCCTCTGAGTGAGGCACCTTCTCCCTGCGCTGCTCTGGCACAACCTGACTTCCACTGTTGAGATGGGAGAGAATCTCTGTGCCCTGATATGTGTCTGAAGACATCTGTGAAGACCTGAAGACTTCTGACAATATAAGGTGCTTTGTTTGGTGAAAGTGTCAGGAAGCAAGTGGCTTTACACTCCTTCTGTGAGGAGAGGGGACTCCTCCCAAGGAGTGACACTTGTGTGAGTTGTCTCACTCCTGTGGGGGTCCTGCTGTGTGGAATGGTGTGGAATGCTCCCTTGTAAGCAGGTATGTGACATTGTGTTCATCTTATTTTGTATCTACAAGTCTGGTAAAATGCAAATTTTTTGAAAATAAGTTCATTCAAGGACGAAAGTTCTCGGACTGTGTCTTCTTTTCCATAAGCACTTAACCCTCAGGGCATTGCAAGAGAGAACATGTGCAGGACCCAAAGGTTGCTGGTGCAGTCCCCAAAGCCACAGAAGCAGTGAAGGGCACGAAGTACACTGTGCAGGATAAACTGGAAATGGAAGAACAACCCAGGAAAATGAAAAACTAATCACTTTGCAGTGAAGGGTCACACCTCTCTGGGTGCTCCTTTCATGTGCTGATTCAGACTCTGGTACAGCCCAGTTTTGCATTGAGGCCTCGTGGAAAATTAATCTTCAGGTGGAAATTTTTATTAGTGAATTCCAGGGAAATAATCAGAGCCTCCCTAAGAAATCCAGCACCTCCCCAAAAGATTCCCATTTGGATGAAATTAAATCCTTCATTGAAAACTTTTTTCTTTTGGAAAACTTTCTATCCCCTGCTCCTCTCCTGGTGTTCCAGGAGCCGTTGCTTCCATCAGTAGGAATGTTTCCTCTGGGAACACCTCCTCACTCATCTGTTCATAGAAGTAGCACACTCAAATAATTTCTCCTTGTGCTGGGAGATGCCTGGCATAACACACAAAATTCCCAGTAACTGTGCTAGAGCTGTCCTGGTCCTTTCCCAAAGAATGTTATATTAATATTTATAACCTTGATCTGCAATAGGACAAACGTGTTACAAACTCTGTCTAAAATGCTATTTCCATAATAATATTCTCCCTGATTTCTTTCTGTAGGTGATTTTTTTTTCCTTGGGATGAATAATAAGATCTAGGATTTCATTTTTCCTAAAAAATGCTCAGTTGGTGCCAGTGCCAGGGTGCTCCTTGTTGGAGGCTGGATGTTCAAATATAAGAGGAGTGGGTGGTGGAGAGCAGCCCTTTGCAGAGCTGCATTTCTCTGACCAAGCTGAGCTACTATTTTTAATCATCCCTTTGAATTAGGATGTGTTAGAATAAGAAGAATTCTTGTTTAAAAATAGGAAATATCATTTCATGTGCCTGTTCTCATTTCCTGGTGTTTAACTGAAATGGTGAAAATCATTGGCAGCTGCTTTGATTTAATAGGAGGGGTTTGTTGTACAAAACCATAAGCTTGGCTTTAGATTTCTACCTGATTTTCATAACTGTAAATCAGGATTAACTTCCCAAAGGCTGATGGAGCCACTCCAGTGTAAATACAGTTACAAACAGACTTGCTGGGACTCAATTCTCCAGCCTGTTGAGGTCCTGACTGGCAGCACAACCGTCACCCAGCACTCCCATCATCTGCACTTTTAGGGTTTATTCCTGACTCTAAAACAACCTATGGGCAGAAAAGCACAAACTGCTGTGCCCTTTGTGGCAAAACCCAAAGTCCTAAGAATTTGCCTCATTTCTGCAGTGGAAATTTTTAGTCATCTGAGCAGAGGTGACCAGGGTTTGCTCACAGTGCTCAGCTGAGCTGTTTGGAGGGTACAAGGACTTCATAGAATGCACTCTCCTGAAGGTGAAATGCAGCTCTCCAACATGCACCAGAAATGGTGCTTTCAGCTCAGTGGCTCTTAAAATGTGGGACTCTCCAGGCTTCCTTTACATATGGAGGCTGTAAAAGGAACACCTTTTATATATCAGTAAAATAGCTTCAGATTCATATAAATTCAGGCAATCAAAAGTGAAGTGTGTCTATTTAAGAGATGGTAATAGAGGACAAAGGCCTGAGGGGAGAAGAAACCAAGCAGCTGACCCTGTGTCTCACTTTCTGCCAAAAAGGTGTTCAAATAACTTTTAAGGTAATCTTGTTAAAATGGGCCCATGAATACACCTGGAGCAATATTTATGCCTGAGACTGCTCTGAGTGCATGAGTAGGGGTAGAGTTTATTCACAAACTAGAAGTAGCTCACTTGAGTGTAGTCTGAAGTCAAGTTTTCCTAAGCCAAGGCTTGTTATGGGTGTTGTGCAACATTTAGTTATTCATCTGTTTGTAGCTCAGAGGATTCAGGCTTTTCTCTGCGTTGCAGGATGTTCAGATGATTGTCCTTTCCCCAGTTTTTCTGTCTGCACAAAGGACTAAGAAAATGCAGCTTTGAATATCTAAATAATGAGCTCCAGCAGCCTCCAGGGAGGGTCTGAAGTGATGTGGGAGGGAGCAATGGAAGGGATCTGAGGGAGAGACAGAGCTCAGATTTCTGCCAATAAAAAGTAGCCACCACAGGGAAAGGGGAGCTCAGCTACTCATGACAAATCCTTGCTGTCTATTTTTTTCCCCCTTAGCTTCTCAGTGGAAGCTACACATGGAGAAATTACTGACAGTGCTGCTGAGTGAAAAAACAGGAGCTGGACCTGGGGAGTAGAAACAAATCACCTCCAAAACTCTTTCATGAAGGTGGCAGCATTTCTGCAAAATACCTTGGCTAAACCATTTGTTAAAAGGTAATTTTTTTTTTTTTCAGAGATGAACTCTGTTAATAAATAAGATTGGTTTTACTTTTCAGGCCACCCTTTGTACAAATATATGTGGTTTTAGCCACTGGGAGCTCCTTCACTGATGGGATCATGTTAGAGGTTTATTGAGTGAGGTGTAGTGACAGCTCATATTGAATGATCTGTGGAATCCTGTCAGGAGATAACACACTTAGAAAACAGTGGTGTCTGACGATAGTATAAAAAGAGCTGATAACAAAAGCTACAAACTGAACTGAGTGACCACAGGACTAACAGGTATAAAAGCATATGTACATTTGTACACATTACATGTGTATGCAACGAGGCACCTGTTTGACAAGTCCTGGTTTTGAGGGCAGGAGAGGCATCTCTCCTGAAACACTGATGCTTGATTTGCAAAGAGGCCAAAAACCTGTTTGCCCTGGAATCCACGTAACCTTTGGAGCAGGAACTGCCCAAGCAGGAGCTGCAATAAACTGAGTTTGGCTCTCAAGTCCTCCTGAGCTCAACCATCTGTGCAAAACTGCTCTGGGCACCCAGGTGTTTTATTACTCATAAGCTGGAAGATGAAATAATGAAGTGCCAAATACATGTGCAGTCTGTGGGCTGCTTCTTTACTCTGATAATAGATCCCAAATCTAACCTTCTCTCCAAGAGGAATTATACAGGTTATAAACCCTGTGAGATACACTGAACTGAAATACTGAGTTATTTTAACATGTCCCCAAAATATTTTTAGTATGACCTTGACGTGGTGCCTTTCTTTTAAATGGCATTAAGTTCAAAATTCCAACTGCAGCAGACCACTGACACAGCAGGGTAGAAATGCATCTGTGCTGTGTTCAAAAGGCTTGTGTCAGAGCTGCTTTTACTGTGACTGAACCTATTAATTAATCCTCCAAGCACTCAGATGGTGTTTTGACATATATTAAGTAGAAACATCACACTTTTGAGCCTCTTTTCTTGCTTTGACCACTCAGCTTGGGTGTGTCTGTGAGGCCACTTGGTGACCTGGGCTTGGGTTAAAAGCAGTCCAGAAGAAATAAGGAGCTTTTTCATCTGGTGCAGTTCCTGATTCTGCTGAACCAAACAACTCAGAGGAGACAGCTTGGGCCAGCAACTCTCCTGAAAGGAAATGCTTGCCAAGCTGCTCCTTGGGAGCTTTGTCTGGCAACCACTACCAGTCCCAAATCCCTGGGTAAAATTTTCCACACTTTGCAAAATATCCCTTTTATCCTTCTGTATTTATCCAAACAACCCCCATTTGTTAGTGTGTATCTGACACAGGAAAAACATAGGAAATGCATTGACAGTCTGGGAATAGCACTTGGAGCCATCACTGAACACTCCTTAAGAGCAAATAATCACCCCTTGGACATTCCCAGCTTTTTTATTCCAAACATGTACTTTAAATGCTGAGGCCTGAGAGGGAAGACTAATATCTCCTATTAGGCCAATGAAGGCAGTTAGAAAAATTATCTTTGCATTATCACCTTATCAGCTGAAGTTTCTGGCACATCTGCAGTCTCGTATTTTTATGTTACTGATATACATAAATTGTGGGTAGTTAGTTAGATAATAATGTCTGCTACCTTTGGAGATACATAAAAGATCTATTTGGAGGGAAATAAAAAAAAAAAAAAGGAAGAAAAGGTGTAGTTGGAGAAGGATGAGCCACAGGTTAGGGCTACATGTTGCTGCTCAAAAAATCTCCACTGGAATCCTCGAATCACCACAGACACAAGGCTTTATTACATTGTGCAATACAAATGATAAAAGAAATCCCCACAATGTATCTTGGTACTGCTGCAGAATGTGGTGACTACTGCACAGAGATAAAACTCTAGACTCAGACTATATTTGTTCATGTACAATATCCTGTTTCCAGGCAAGAAACCAGCTTTTCCAGAGCTTCCTTCAGTGTCAGTGCAGTTGTCTTTTAGGTCCCTCCCAACCAAAGCATTCTGTGATTCCACGGAAAATATTTACAAACTGCAACATTATAATGTTAAACATCCTTAAAGGAAAGGGACAATAGAGCAAGGTGGTAAAAAGGAAACAGAAAACACTACAAACAAAAAGGTTGCCTCTGTGTAACTACAGGGAAATATGTTGTAAGGAAAACTGTCCCTTATGGTGTTCAGATCCAAATGCCACAGCATTTCAGAACAAAAATTCAGGTCCAGGAGTCCTTCTGTTTTACAGCCTGTGCTAAGAAACATTCAGGTGAGAACAGAGTGTATATACTTAGATGATAAGTGTGAACATTCTAGAGGCCTTTTTTTATTATTTTAGGTAAAAACACGTAACAGAGTTGTTACCTGTAACAGCAGCTCCTCAGGTATGTGGCCTGTATCTGTGCTGACTGTCCTGCTTACCAAATATCTTTTGCATTCTTCACTCTGACTTGCTTGTTATAATGTGTAAGGGATTTTTGTGCACTGAAGTCCATGGGAGGTTTTAGCCAGGCAATATCCTGTTGGCTACAAGCTCGTATTCCCAGCAAAAAATATCAAATACCATTAGCACACTTTAGACTGCATATGTGTGCTGAACTGACATTGTGCCTAATTTGCTGATAAATGTACCTTGTTAGGTACCACTTTCTCTGGATATGCAGTGACCTTTCCTTGTGTTTCAGCAGGAGGTTCATAATTAAAGTAAAGGATAATTAATGGCCTAGCTAATCATATCAGATGTTGCACTGGAAATACTGAGGGTAAAACAGTTAGAGCTCAGCTTAGTACAAGTTAAAATAATCTGTAGGCTAAAAACGCTGTGGGGTTGAGCTTGGCCGCCAGTGAAACTCTGGGAGTTTGTAGGAAGGACAGAAGTGTTTCAAAGCAGGCATAAATTCAGTGAGCTCAGCACCAGTGCTCTCTCAGCCTGAGGAAAACTTGAAAGATCCTGTGCTTTCACTGCCAGGGGTCAGGATTTTGAAGCTATGGCAAGAGGGGGAAGGAAAGCAAAAGTTTATACAACCTTAAGTGCTGAAAATTGTGAAGAAAAACAGTATGGGAGAAAAATTGCAAAACCTTTTGCAGAAAGCTTGTCTGTGTGAGCAGCTGGACCCTCCTCAGCACCCTCCTGTGGCTGGGCAGCTCCTGGTCTTTACCTGGCACAGGATCTGGGATGCCACTCATGGGAGCATCATTGGGCCTCTGTTTGAGGGCATCTTTGGTGGCAGAGCTGGGGTGTCATGGCCAGCGCACTGTTTTTCCTCTCTCTGCTGCACCCTGGAGGGTGACAGTGGCTCCAGAGGGTCCCCCTGTGAGGAGCCCCCACCTTCACAGCTCTTTGTGCCCTCACTAAATGCACCTACCACAGAGGCTGCCAAAAGTGAAGAGCTGAGATGGAAGAATCATGGAATGCTTTGGGTTGGAAGGGAATGGATCATCCCATTTCACCCTCTGCCACGGGCAGGGACACCTTCCACTAGCCCAGGTTGCTCCAAGCCCTGTCCAACCTGGCATTGGACACTTCGAGGGATGGGGCAGCCACAGCTTCTCTGGGCAACCTGTGCCAGGGCCTCCCCATCCTCACAGGGGAGGATTTCTTCCTAATATCTAATCCAACCCTGCCCTCTGGCAGTCTGAAGCCATTTCCCCTTGTCCTACTACTATACACCCTTGTTTAAAGTCCCTCTCCAGCTTTCTTGTAGCCAGAGATGACATCCTTTGCTCCCTCCCCCTCTTGCTGCCAGGACTGCCCAACACTCCCCTCATGCTCTGGGCTTCTCACCCCCTTATCCTGCCCAGCAAAATGCCCCATTTCAGAAAGTCTTCCTTGCCTGGTGCATTGTGTCCAAACTCCTTCCTCCTTGGTCACACTCAGCTGTCCCATGTACAGGACAGGCTCAGCTCTGCCCACTCATGATGTGTCTGCAGGAAAATGGACTAATATTTTCCTTGTGCTGCTGTTCATTCCAGCTCTCCACACGTGTAACTCTCCAGTGCTTCCTTGCAACACCTTGTAATCAAAATAATATTGTTTTTTACACTGCCCACATTTATTATGATGGAATTTCCACTGGGAGAGAGCAGCCAGTGCAGCAGAATGTTACTGTAAATCTGGGTGAGACAAGCAGGAGTCCACAGCATGCACTTGGTGATGTTATACCACATTAAATGCAAATACTGGAGCAGGAACATGCAAGCCATTAGTGCTGTGAATAAGGAATCCCCATCAGCAAACTGATGGAAAAATCTCCACTGTCTGGTTCAAAGCAGATTTGATCATTACAAATCTACAATTTACACAACAAATTAGGCTTTTGAGTTGAAAACGTTGTTTCTACCTTAACTTATGGACATGGAAGCAGAGAAAGCACCAGAAGTAGGGACAGATGGCTTGTCATCTTTGTGGGCAGTTCCCTCAGGAATGCACCAAATTTCAAGCATAGTGAATATGTACCACTTGTCAAGATTTGCTACAGAGCTCCACAACCTCCAGAGCTCCACAGGAAAGGTCCATGTGAGGAGCATAACCCTCTGGATAAATGTCTTTTTAGGTACCTGAGAGAGTGATCAGAAAATCCCATTGGAATATAGAGGGGAAAAAAGTCTCTCCTGGAAGCCTGATGAACCCCAGAAGTCACACACAGCACCTCTGAGGACAAACAAGAATAGCACAATTTCCTTTGTGGCCCCTGCAAGTCTTTGGTGCTGTATCTGGCTATGTCTGGCTCCAAAATACTGCTGGCAATGTTTTAACAAGGGCTTGCTACAAATAAAGAGTGTTCCTGTCCAACCTTGCCCATTATCCAGTGGTAAACTTTCTGTGCCAGTGGCAACCTGCAGTGCAAAGGTGATAAATGTCTCATTCCTTGCACCCTTGAGGGCACTTTAAAATAACAATGAACTCCTCAGTCTTTACCTTTTTGTGCTGAGTTTCAAGAAAGGATTCCCTTAGGAGGGAAAGGGCTTTCTTAAATTCTCTTTAGTAAGGGAATTGCAGTGTAGATTATTAAGGACTTCACCTTCAGCACAGCATTGAGTTAAAGACTTAGGGCTGAGCTTTCTGCTGATAAATATTTCAGGACTCCAGTCCTAACAATGGAGCTCCAGCAATGCCTGCCAGCAAGAAAAGCAAACCTTGAGTTTATCTTGGCAAGACCCTCACTTTTTTTCTCTCCAAAGCTATAAAATGCTAATATTAGCCCCAAATCCATTGCTTCTGAACAATGAGCTTCCAGATTCAATTAGTGCCTCGTTATTAATGTCCACAAGAGACTGATTGTAACTACAGTACTTAGGAAGAGATGATGACAGTGCCTTTCACTCAAGCAAGGATTGTGCTCATGAGATACCCTGCCTTGCAAAACAGGGACCTTGGTACAGGATGTCCATGGTGCATCCTGCAAAAATACCAGTTAGCTGAAAGCCCTCTGCAGGGGAATAATGGCTTTTAAGAGCTCTACTGGTATTTGCCATTGTATACATATATATATAATATATATAATGTAATATAATATATATATATACTGAATATCTTGTTTAATTCTGTCTTTCTGAGTCTGCTTGAGCAGATATTAATTAGCTATTTTTCATGCCCAGTACTGAATGTGAGAAGTACTGCATAAAATGATGATTAATCATATCAGAAGTGGAAAGTCAGTTGAAAGAGAATGTGAGTTTTTTTAGTGCTTCAGTAGGATTTAGAGGTGGCTTGGCATGCTTTTGGAAAGCAAGTCCTGCTGAAAACCTCCTGCCCTTGTCTCCTTGGCCGATTCAGTCCACACCTCTGCAAAGACAGGTCACAAAAATGTAAAAAGAAATGGGTGTCCAAAAGTCCTCTCTGAACGTGAAAATAACCATGGTGGAGTCTTCCTTTTAAGAGCTGAGATGTAAAGGGGAATAGAAGTGTTTATTGGCATTGAATAATCAGACACAGGAGTAAAGGAGGTCAAATAAAATACTGATACCTCTGATGCAATGGCTTGGTTTCCAGCACAAACCCAGCGTGCTCACACACTCATGTGTTACAGAGGTGGGTCTTAATCCATATTTTTATTCAGGAATAGGGAAACAGAGGTTTTAGTACCACCGTGGGAATGAATTCAAATTTATTCTTTGACACAGGAAGCCAAGACCAGCAGCAAGAGGTTTTTGCAGAGACAAAAATGAACGGGTGTGACACGTGTGGTTTGTGCCAGGCCCCTCCCCAGCCACCAGCACTCTCCTGCTCAGGAGGATTCCTCCACATGGAAATTTCACCTGAGCTGTTTTTCAGAAAGTAGAATTTCCCACTGGATCTCTCCTGCTTTCCTCAGGCACATTTGCACTGGCAGCAGATGGTTTCTTCTCAAGAAGCAGAGAAATCAGAGGAGCAAAGGAAAGGGCCAGGTGGAAATTCAGTCCATTCATCCTTCTTGTCACCCCTGTGCAATCCAGCTCCCTCATATTTCTTGGGGAGACACAAGGGCCATTTAATCTCTTGGAAGGAAGAGCTGATGAGCCAGAAAATGAATGAATTATCAGCAAGTGCAGCCAATCCATGGGAGAACAATGCATGCAATGTTGACCTTGTGTGAGAGAATTCGTGTGCGAGACGTGAAACCAAAATTGACTTTTTTTCCCCTTCCTTTAGCTTTAACTCTGAGCAATAAGGAAAGAAATACAGGCTGAAATTCTAGTACCTGCACATGTTTCCTCCTAAATGGTGCTGGTGTGCCTGGACATGTCCTACAAGGCATCTGTGCCTTGCTGACCACAGCCCCAGGCTGGAGTTGTCTTTTCCTTTGGTACATCCTTCAGCTCCTGTTGGATCTTTATTCCATAGATGAACTCTTTATCTTGGTACTCATGTGGACATGGGTTATCAAGTACACTCGAGTACCTGCAGACACGATTCCCAAACAATGTGCTTTGTCTGGTTTTCCACTTGAGCAAAGTGGAAATGTGGATGGAAGAGCAGGGTGAGGTGGTCACAGCCCCTTTGCAGGTGCAAAGACACAGAATCCTGGAATGGGTTGGTTTAGAAAGCTCCTGAAAGATCATCTTAAAGTTCCAACTGCCTGCCATGCTCAGAGGATTCCTAGGAATTTACATGGACTTGGACTTGCACAAGTTCTATTTCCGTTCACAGCCTTGTGCTGGGTACTGGGGTTTTATGCCTGTGTTGACTGTTCTGTCATGTTGGTCTGGAAAACCAAATTTCCAAAGTTTTCTCTCTCCAGCACTTCAGTTGTACCTGCTAATGTTGTCGGATAACTCGTGTTTTGTGAGAAGGCAAAATTCATTTTGTAGGCTCAAATATTGATTGAACTATTTTCTTGTATTTTCATTTTGTTGAAATGAAATGAATGGTTTACCTACAAACCTCCCTGAGCACTTCACGTATTACAAAACCCTGTTAAAAAACTGACATTCCAGAAAGCAAAGACAGATACTTTTATTGCCCAAGACACCTAATGTGTGAGAGGTAAATTACTGAGGAGTAAATCAGATTTTAAAAAAGTTCTTTCAGATTTAATAACATGGAATATTATCAGCAGCACATGTAGGGTTTTGTTTTAATAAGATTTTTCACTTGTCAATTTAAAAAAAAAAATAAAATCCATACTTTAGAGGCAGGACAGCTGTCACAGAATATGATGCCAAGAAAAACAAAATCCTGTTTAAAAGGAGAATGGTTATCCTGTTTCTTCATTTCTGTGCTTAGCAGCATTTAATTCCCAGCATTATTCTGATCCTGATTACACTTTAATCATAAAATCACTCCCTTTGGAAACTCTGTCTTTTGGCATGTTGTGTAACCAACATTATTCATGGGAATCCTAACTCAGTTATGTGCCCATCAATCACAGCTTCTTTTGGATGTTTTTTAAATGTTGTTTTTTCTTCTTTCTTCTCTTAGTTTATTGGTTTCTTGTCAGAAATGGAATATTGCATGACAGCTCCATTTATATCTGATACAGAACATGAAATTGTGACATTTCTATTATCTCATAAGACTTAAGATGTAGTAGCTGCAATGTGTTCTTGGAGAAAGTATAAAATTACATCCAAAACATTTATTTAAAATAGATGGAAGGGATCTAATTTACAGAGCAAACTCAACACGCATTAAAATTGAACTTCATCCAAAATACCTAATTAAAATATAAGTAAAGAATTAGAATAAGGTCCTTAAACTGTTTGGAAAAAAGATGTTACCCAAAAACATTTACACTGATGAGGAAAGTACAGCTTCTAATATTACCAGTCAGCACAGGATGGTGTTTTCTCTGCAGTGTAGCTGAATCATAAAACTATAAACTTGCCTATACAAAGTGACAGGACTAACAGTGCAAATGCATCGTTAAATGCAAACTTTGTATATAAGAAAGAATTAGGTAATTTTAGACCACCTTCAATATCTTTTATAAATGAAGCTCTGAAAAGAGGTTCAGCCCAAACTTATTTTTCAGTCCTGCTGGTTCTGTAGGAGCAACAACTGCACTTTTAAACAGCAACTTGGCACTTCCAGGGTGAATCCAGTTACACTCATTGGTCTGATCCACCAAGGAATTTTGCTGTAGAAGTACCCATGGATTGTGCCAACAACCAGCATCCTCTTTCTGGACATTGCTCTGCTAAAATTTGAGCTATTCCAATGTGGAGAATAGGATCAGTTTTCTCCTGCAAGCTCAACAGCCAAACAAGAGAGCAAATAAAATTACTGCAGGTGGTCTTTGCAAAATCATTAACTGTGATTTTACTGCCAGGAACCGTTGTGCTTTTCATTTTCTTTCCTATGAACACCACAAAGAACCTGGCACACAGCAACTTCCACCTGAACAGGAGGAAAAACTTCTTCCTGGAACAGCTTGTCCAGAGGGAGTGAAGTCTCCCTCACAGGAGATATTCCAGAACTGTCTGGATTCTCTCCTGTTCCATGTGCTCTGGGATGATCCTGGGAAAGCCATGGAACACTGTAGGACGTTTCATGATGCCACAAAATTCTTTAAGCTGACAAAATTTTTCTCAACCAATCTGAAGAGGTAATAAATGGATTTCCATGTTTCTTTTCCTGCCACTGTTTCAGCAATCCTTTCCCAACAAAGCTGCTCCGGGGCTTCAGTGGCAATTGCACCTTGTGTGGGTGCCTTTATAACCTGCAGCTGTGACTCATTGATGTGAGAGCAGAAAGATCAAAAAACACATCTCAGATCAGCTTCACTTCTCCCTTTTGGCTGCTCTTGTCCTTCTGTAACCATTCAGTTCATGTGGAACTTCCACCAGTGCTCTCTGAGCCCTGCAGAAACACATGCAGGGCCTGTCTGTGCCCCTTCTCCCTCCCCTCCTGTAAAAAAGAGCAGATCGAGGCAGTGGAGAGGAATTAAAAATGCTGAAAGCTGCATCGCTCCTGGACAACTCTGGAGCTGATTTCCAGCAGCCAAGGACCTGACAGAGCTTGTTTGCAGGGAGCTGAATCTCCCACAGCACGTGCCCCTGGAGCTGAGCATCACAGGGACCAGTGAGACTCAGTCCCAGGTCACTGTGACACGTCCTCTTTGTCCCCCTCAGCAGCACTAAACCAGAATGCCGTGTTTGTACAAGACCTGCTTTTCTGAGCAAAAAAGAAAAAAATGACGGAGATTGTGTGTGTCACCATCCTGAGGGCACTAAAAAGCCTTGGAGACACCAACTAGCCTCACCTGGGACCTCCACCCAAAACTCTGGGCTCAGGGATTCTGTTTAAGCTCAACCTGGGCCTAAAGAATGAGGGTGTTGTGAATGAAATATGGGAATTCCTCATTCAGGAACAATTCTGGACAGGTCTCTCATCCCACTGAGCTGCTTTGACTTTCAGTCTAATTTTAAGCGCTGAAGAAAGCATTGTGTTGACCCAAAACAGCAAAAAGTGGGAAGCTGCCCCAAAGCCCAGACCACATGATAGGAGAAGATATTAAAATGAAGCAGTTTCAGCAAACTATCCTGGATAATTCTGCTGATGTGCCCCAGTGCCATTAAAGCTTGGGGGGAGGGGGGATATTTAGGGAAGTAAGGAATTGCTGTAATGAATGTTTGTGCCACTCAGAGCAGTGCACGTGCCACTGGTGATGGCTCCTCTTAGTGCTCTCTCCGAAATTCTCTCTGAACTCGTCATATCCCACCCGTTCCTCTGCTGACATCCCAGCCAGACCAGCATACTGATGAATCCAGGAGTGGGGAGAAGTTGCCAGCAGTGGATTCCCAGCTGCAGTGGATTCAGCAAGAGAAAGAAGGTGGAATGAGGAGCTGCTGCTCCTCCAGCCTGGGTTTCATGGGTGACTTTGGCAATTTGCAGATTGGCATCGAGGGTGTGGGTTCAGCTGCAGAATTATGGAGCAATGGCTCATTTCCAAACCCATTTTATGTTGCTTTCTTCTGCTACCTCTTTTCAGGAATTGCATGGGTTATCATGGAAACCTCTGCACTTCCCCAAAGGACTTGAGGGAACACAGGAGGATGAAATTATCTTTATTTTCCAAAGGATGCCACTCCTACCTGCCCTGTATACTTGACATATATGCACCCTGAGGTCATTCCAATGCCGTTATTGCCACTAGGAATTAAACATGGGTAAATATGAGCCTCATGTTGTTTTCTTGAATGCTTATTTGCAACTATGAGGCTTAAAAAAAAAGGAAGGAAAACAAATGCAAAAATCTGTCTGATGATTTTAGCATGATTCAGATGAAAATATACCCTAGAAGACTGGTTGATCATGCTTTATTTTGGGACAAGGGCTCACAGTGTTATATAATACTTACCAGGGTTCAGTGTCTTTTGTTAACATCAGTAAAATTCCTACGAGGTGGATTTTATCTCCTATGTGCTAAAATCTGATGTGTTTGCTGCGTGTCTTTAGTCTCAGTCTGAGGTAACTCAGTGGGAATGATTGCCTTCCTCTTGATTTACTCTGGAATGAAAGAAAGGAATCACTCTCTCCTTTTTTGTTCTAAACAGATACCATATCAGTTCAATTTTTGCAAATTCTGTCTTTTGAGTGTACACAGAGAAAAATTCCTCCAGGCAAAGAACTTAACGAATGGTTGCTGTGAAGCTTTGTTTAAATTAAGAATCGTGTCAAAATAGGGGGATTAGAGCCCCATCACTTGCTATATTTTTAATATATTTATATATATATATATTTAATATATTTTTCCTTTGAACCCTGTTTTCCTCATCCCAGCTAATGATAACAAATGGGCTGCCAGCAGCAATGCCACCACCTGTTGGGCTTCATTTCTCATCCCCTGCCACCAGCAGCACAAACAGACCCACACAGCTCCAGCAAGCAGCTGAAGAAAAGGAAAAAGGGCAAACAAGGACTCCTGTGTCCAGCCCTGCTGTGACTGAAACGAGAACAGAGGAGTGTGCAGGGAGATCTGCACCTCATTTAACCACAAAGCAGCCTGCTCAGGCAAGAGGTGACCTTGGAATATGGCAGATTTGGACATTTCTGAGCAAAAAAACAGGTATATGGTACAATGTTCAGCTGCTTGATGGTAGCTTTTAATGTCAGACATCAGCATTTCCATTAGAAAAGCAGAAAGCCTCCTCTGAAAGCACTTCTTTTAAAATACTTCATTAAAGCATCAGTGCTCACCAGGCTGCTGAGGTTGGCTTTGCACGTTACCAGCAATCACAGTCTCTGTTCTCAGAAGGGAAAAGGCCCATCTGGCAGGTTTAGCTATTAAAAGGAGTAATTAGGATTACCTGAAGTCAGTTAATACACTTTGGTTTATTTTTAAATGCAAGGTAAATTTCATTTGCAGAAATTCTTGGTCGTTGCTTTACTAGGACAGATGATTAAGGGCCAAAAATATAAGTATGTATAAATCTCTTTCCTGCATCCATATATAAAAAACAATCTCTAAGATGGTGCAGTCTACATAGCTTAAGAAAAAAGAGACAAAATCAGCAAATGGAACAAACTGAAATATTGATACATATCACTATGGCATCACTACAGCAGAAAAGGTTAATGTCCTAAATATTGCCTTTCATTAGTTTACCTTGAAAAATATAGTATTTTCTTTCCTGTTTCCCTCTAAAGGTTAAAACAGCTGGGTTTGTACAGTTAAATAAATGCACAGCTCCAAAGCTGTGTATTGTTATATTTCCCAGTCATCAAGATTTTTTTTGTTGGGGTAAATCAGTCAAAAGTCCAATTTCTATTGTTATTTTCAGCTTGCAGAGAAAGAACTGCCTGTAGCAGCTTTGTTATTGCTACCTGTCACTGCTATGATGTGATTGTGTTTTAAAAGTCCAGAGTATGAACATACTGGAATTTGCAGGTTCCTGTAGGGGTTGGGAGGCTCCAATGGGTGTCCAAATTTGATCACAGTGTAGTCACCTGTTTTTGTGAGACAAAGGCTCCCATTTCCCTCTCAAGACAATGAACCAAAATTAATAAACAATCAGCTTTCAGAGTAGGTTTAGATGGGATATTGGGAAGGAATTCCTGGCTGTGAGGGTGGGGAGGCCCTGGCACAGGTTGCCCAGAGAAGCTGTGGCTGCCCCTGGATCCCTGGAAGTGTCCAAGGCCAGGTTGGAGCCACCTGGGATAGAGGAGGGTGTCCCTGCCCATCACAGGGGTTGGAACTGGATGATCTTTAAGGCCCCTTCCAACCCAAATAATTTTATGATTTATAAGCAAACCTAGATACACTGAATAATAATTAAATGAATGAAGCTAATTTAAAATCTGACTGTTAGAGCTGAAAGTAATTACAAAAACAAAGGATAATGGGAAATAATGGCATTTACAGCTGTAAATTTGGCTATCAAATCCCTCAATGAAATTTCATGATAGTATTCCGTATAGATTTTTGCTTTTTCATCTTCATGTTGGTTTATCTGTTTTCTATCATGCTGGTCACAATCAATAAAGTACTCCTCTTTCTGTGCATGCATTAAATACTGATTTGGGACATCCCAGCCACAACTGCCTGGGGCACATGTGCCATCTACACCCCCCTGCAAAAGGTAAGCACCCAGAAATGATTCAGTTCCCAGGGACCTCCATCAACCACAGGCTAAAACTCCAGTGTGGGTGAGGAGAAATGTTGTCTTCAACATTTACTCTGAGATTTTTGATTCTTTGACTTGAACCTTTTCAGTTTCTGACCACATTCAGTCCTTTATTAGCATTGGGGAAAAGTGTTTCGTGTTGGGAAAAATTGTTTGGTGTTGGGAATTTCAGTTGTGTCTACAGGATTTTGAAGGGAAGGGAAAGGTTGTTATGATGTGGCACCTAAATCAGAACCCAGTAAAAAATTCTGGAGTAAAAATTTTCACCTAAGGGAACAATGATGGAACTTAAAGAGAACTTTCCTACTAAGTTAATAGATAATACAGGGATTAAACCCAGAGGGTCATTAGTACAGCTCAGTAATGCAGTTTATACTTGCTAAGGACAAGTAGAATCCAAGTGCAACTCCTTATTCCAAAGGTATTGAACCTGGTTGTTCCTTCTGAGATTTCTTCCATCACATGGATGAGATGCAGAGGCCAATAAAGGATCCTGGAATTAAGGATTTGTAACTCAGGCAGAGTTTGCTCCAAAGTCCCACATCTGATATCCTTCAAAAGCAAAGGGAATTCTGGCATCTGATTGATTCTGGCCTCTATAAATTCCTGATCTGCTCCCCTGGCAGGGGGAGATAGGCATGGCCTCAGCATGGGAAAATCTGAAAGTCCCAATTACATAAACCCAGTACTTTGCCTCTTCTCTTGATATTTCTCTATTCCTAGATGCCATTTTTACAGATTAGAAACAAATATACATTAGGGAAAAATGGTGTGGCCTTAAACTCTGTCCTCTTGAGCTTCCTGGGGAGACCAGGTCAGAATTGGATGACTGGTATTGAGTGAGTTCCAAGCTGCCTATTAATGTTGAAAACCATCTGTTCTTTGATATACTTTAAACAGAGACCTAATCAAAGTCCTGAAGGAGAGTGATGCTCACAGAAGTTTTGTTTCTTTTTAAAAAGCCCTTTTGAAGACTGGGCTTTTGTAATTACCGGGTTTTTTTGATCCCTTCCTGTTTGTTACATCCTTTAAAACATTGATTCAAACAGCCTGAAAGTTAAGTATATTTTGAAAACTGTGAGATAATCTTTCATACTTCTGAGTGAAGGAATCATTAGCACTGCTAAATGAGGGAAGGAGAGGAAAAGAATCAAGTTCTTTCCAAACTAGACATTGACTATCTTGTGGAGTAAACAGAAATATTAGTGCTGCAGTTCTTTGTGTCAGCAGCTTGCATTGGACCTCCTAGTCCAGTACCAGGACAAAAGTTAAAAGTAACATATACCAAATATATCACTAATAATAGAAACAGTGCAGCCCTGAATGAACAGCAAACAGTAAAATTTCTCAGTTCTATCAAATTCTTTTTGGAACAGAAATCACTCTTTTTTTGCATGTGACTGTTTTATATTTTATTCTTCTCTCACAGGTCACACCCCTACCCTGTGACTTTTGCCCAGCAACTGGACTAAGAGGAAGAAGAAAGGCAAAACTCAAGTACTGGCAAAAGAAAAATAATTATTGGAAAGCCTACAGGCAGGTGAAAGCAGCAGCTGGCTGGGACAGAGCTCAGTCAGCTGGAGCAAGACTGGGAAAAGAGGAAAAAATGCTGATTTCAGCCTTCAGTCGTCGGCCTTTCACGGTTGAGGATGACCCAGAATTGGGTGCAGCCTGTGTGAAAGTGGTATGTCTTCTCCATTCCAGCTTTTCCTGTTGCCATGGTGATATTTCCCTGGGTGATATTTCCCCCTTGGTGGGGCACTGTGAATATGACTTCAGGATTTTATGGAGCGCCGCTCCCTTTACAGCAAGAGCTGCTCTGAACTCCCTGCTCGGGGGAGATAGAGAAATGGGATCACCAGTTCTCAGGTTTGTGTGACAGCAATTTCTTTGAAGCCAAACAGTTTCTGAAAGCTGATGTTATCTTTTTTTTTGAGTGTCCTTAGAGCTTTAAAGGCCACGACTATTAGCAAAAACATTCCCTTCAACTCATTTTATCTTCTGCTGAGCTGGTGTTGGCCTCCTCTTTTGGGCTAGAAATTCCAGAGTGGAAGTTGCTTGGTATTTATTCCATGGATGAGCTTAAAATATTAAAGCTTATTTCACTCACTTTGAAGAAGTACTTCCATATTCTTATGAGACTTTTCTTCCAAAATATTCAGAAATGAGTGTTTGGAGCTCTACAGAAATCATTTGACACTCCCTGTCAAACTCTACTTTGTGTCAGGTTCTCACTTAAAAGCCAACCAGTTCTATCACAGCAGCTTCAAATTCATTTTAGTGACCTTCTGCACATGAAACAAAGTCAGAATTTTCTTTCAGCTGCTCAAGACTTCAAGGTTTTCGTTTCTTTTGCAGTACCTGTCACTAAACTCAGCTGGCAGTGGCTCTGTTAGGATTATTCTCAAGCCTTTTGGGTCTAGAAAACCACGCAAGTAAAAAAATCTTTTTGATACCGAAGGAATTAAAAAGTACAGCTTAAATTTTTAAAACACATGCCTTCCAAGGGATTATTTTCAGCCCATTAAAATCAGTGACAATCTACCCCACAGTTTTGATGAGTGTCAGGCCAGGCTGTGTCTCCTGGGCCCTTCCTGACACAGTAAACAAAAACTAATGAGCTACAATTAAAATCACATTGTTTACCATGTGGCAGAGATATTTTTTGCTTTCAAGTTAAAGTGTTGTTCTGTTCTGGAAAGTCACTCTAAGAGTGGCACTGGGAAATAGCATATTTATTTGTCACTTTGCTCTTCCCAGATGAGTTTACTCAGTTCATGAGCAAAAAAAAACCCCCTTTTTTCTGCCTTATCACTCGCCCTGTCAATGGCATATTTGAAAGGGAATTTAGACCATGGCCTTCACTGCTTGTGATTCATCAGCACCGAGCATGGTAAAGTCCAGGGAGATCCCAGCTGAGATAAAAAATGCAGATGAAAGGTACCTGTTGTAACCCTGAATTAAAGACAAATCAGTGATTTGGAGCACAGCATTCTATGTTGACTCCAATTACTTTTCCATCTGGTGTCTGGGAGCTAATTCTGGAAGTGTTTATACTTGTACTTAATCCTCCTGCTGAAAAATTCACTGTGGTAAGTGGAAGCCCCCTCTAGTCTGATTATGCCAGCTCTCATTTTCCACTGCTTTTGTAAACTGTAGCTGTAGAACTGATGTTGTGGGGGGAAAAAGGAAGGAAGAAAAAAAAGAGAAAGAAAAAGAAAGAAAGAAAGAAAAGGAAAGAAAGGAAGGAAGGAAAGAAAGAAAGAGAAGGAAAGAAAGGAAAGAAGGAAGGAAAGAAAAAAAGAGAAAGAAAGAAAGAAAAAGAAAGAAAAAGAAAGAAAGAAAGAAAGGAAAAGAAAATTAAGAAAAAGGAAAAAAGCCCCCATTTCCTTCTAATTCTAACATTGTCTGTGTCTCAGGTCTGGTTTCCAAATCTGCTCTGTGCACAGACACCCTCATGGGCTGTCTGAGCTCCCACCTTAGAGAGTGAGCTAAAGACAGTCCTTTAAAGTAAAAATCTAAGTTTTAGGTCAAATTGAAGGTGGTTAATCCTCAATTTGTATGAGGTCTATGACAGGAAAAGGGTTGCAATGTAGAGAAAGACATAACAAATGTTTAAAATTATTGTCATTTTCCATCACACATCTGAGTTCCTCTGGAGCAGAGTCTTTGGCTGCCATTGCCATTCCCCCAAGTGAAACTGTCCCCACAACAGTGTTCAGGATCACTTCAGGGCTGCTGGAATCACACAGTAAAAACACTCATTTAGAAAATTTACAGACCCATACATTCACCAACCCCTCATGGTGACACGGTACCTCGGGTTTTAAAACTGTCTGTCTGAATAAGAAAAGATAAATACGAGGAGGAGAAAGAACCTGAGGGCAATTTGGCAGCTCCTGCCTCCCAATAAACACTGAATTACTGAGTGGTGGTGCAGAAACAAGCAAGCTGGGGGCAGCAGGGATTGATCCCCCTTGGGATCCAGGCTCTATGGTGCTGCTGGGGAAGGGCTGCCTCTCACAGAGCTGGGAATGGGAAGTTCAGCATCCTTGGACAGAGCAATAAGTTTGGGCAGCAAAAGGAGGATTTATTAGTTTGTCCCACTGATTGAGTTATTCAAAGCTTCCAAGCACAGCAGCCAAAAAGGTTGGGTTGTTTCCTCCACCCTACCTGGGGCTGGGTGAAGAGATCCCTCCATTTCAGCCTTGGTCATCCCTGTGTCCATAGTGTCCATGATTCAGGAGCTGCTCTGTCCCTCCGTGAGTGGTGCAAAATATCTATTCTGCAGAATATCTACTCTACCCTGCCCAGAAAGTCTGTGCATTCTCACTAGAGGAATATTTATTCATCCACTGTGGGTCTTAACATTCCCTTTTCCACTCACATCCACAATATTCCTTCAGGTTGATCTTTAGGAATTCCACTGCTCTTTGCTGCTCAACTGATGGCTGCTTGCACTTTTTAAACAGTGTTCATGTGTTTTTTGTGGAGCAAGACTTGAGTTGAAGCAGTTGTAACACTCCCAGGACTTACAGCCCCGCTGTGTGTGCTAAAATTAACGAACAGCATCCAGAGCACTTTGAAAAAGAAGGGCTAAATTATGCTTCATGTATAAATCTGTGTATAATAAAGACAGATGAAGGCAGTCCCTAAGCTGTCAGCTGCAAAGACAAGTTAGAACGTGACAACATCTGCAGTGACTGCCTGGGAACACAGTGCTGGCAAATGGGACCTGATTGCAAATCGATCTCTGTTATTGATGACAAACTCAAATCAGGTTTGCCTTCGAGTAGCACCATCCACGCTGCTTTAACACTGATTAACTGAGCTTGGCACAGCCAGGGCTGGAACTACACAGCAGCTCAGTGTGCTGCTCAGGCTGGGAGAGGAAATCATGAGTTGAGAAAGCTGCCAGCCAGAGAATGGAATGTCACATCCCCTCCCAAGGCACCTGAGTGAAGAAGCAACACTTGGTTGGAGAGAAATTCCTGACTCTGGTCGCAGCTGCCTGTGTGTCCATTTTGTAAATGAATAAGTCAGGGAAGATGGAGTCTCCTCTTGGCTGTGGACATGATATACCAACGGTTCTGGGGCAAACAACTCTTTGTGGACATAAATCTGATTTTTCTGCGAGTTCTGTCACAGCCAGATTTTATTTGTGCAGTGGAATGCTGCACTCCATTTTGCTCTGAGCAGGATTATGTCTTTAAAAGTTCCATTTTCCTTCTCTGAGAAAGGAGAGCGAAGCAACCTCATGGAATGGCAGCAGAGTGCTCAGGGAGGAGCTGAAGATAACTGTGAGGCATCATCTGTTCACTGGCAAGGGCAATACGAAAAAGTGCAGGAGGAAAACCAACTCTTCAGTCATATTTCCTAATCTGGAGGGACAAGTGGGTGTGGAAAGTAATGACAGCCTGTAATAGCCTTGGCCAGCCATCTGGTAGGGGTTTTATTTGCTCTGTAAAATATAGTGAGATTAATACTGAGTTTAGAAAAAAAAAATGTGCTGTCTGAAAATTCGACCAGGAAAATAGACTTCCAGGAGGAGAGAAAATTTCTCCCATCCCAAAAACGTTTGTAGGCATGGAGGTTCTCTGTGTATTCATATATGTATATAACACACACACACACACATATATGTTAATTCTTTAGAAGATTACCAAAGATTTCAATAGTATTCTTGTTATGTTGTTGAGCTTCAGTGGGTTAAAAAACCAGTCACAGAAAAATAGGAAAGGTTTGAATCATATCCTTTTTACACACCGAATAAATTGAAAGACATATTGGCAGGAGCCTGAACACAGTCTTTAATCAACAGCTTTAAAGTAACACTTGAAAAGCTGTGAAATCAAATAGGAAAAGTTTCAGAGGTGGCTGGGTAGCACAAGGGGCATTTCTCAGGCAGCCAAACTCGGTCTGTCTGCACCTTGGAACATCAGCTTTCTGGAAGGCTGAGCTGCAGGAGGCTCATTCTTTCAGCACTGTTGAGATCTCCATTAACCTGCAGCTGTGCCATTTCAGCTCAAAGCTGGAATTAACTTCTTTGAGGAATCTTCGTGGAGCTGCTTTCACTGGGAAGTGAAAATATCCAGCTGGTTTGTTGTGCAAAGCAACAGCCCAAGAGTTGCCAAGTATCTCATCATGTTTTATGATTCAAGCGTTGAGCCAGGATGGAAAAACACTTTCTGGTGTGTCAGAGTGAGGATAGATCAGTGAGACAGTTAATTCATAGAGTCATGGAATGGTTTGGGTTGGAAAGGACCTTAAAACTCAACCAGTTCCACCCCCTGCTGTGGGCAGGGGCATTTTCCAGTAGACTGAGCTGTGGAATTGCTCTGGGTAGGGTAGGTTAATGGGATCTCTGCTCCCAGGAAGGTGCTGGGCCCAGCATGGTCAGTGGGCTCAGTGATCTGGAAACAGCTCATGCTACTCTAGAGTGACTCCTGAAAAATCTGTCGGTGCCAACCAGGAGAAATGCTCGTGTAAAATGGAGAACTCCATTGAAACTGGCTCTGTGTCAGCTGGGTCTGTGGGCACAGCTGTGCTCACCTGTTTCAGGTCAGCTCCAGGTTAGACACTGTGAGAAAAATTTCTCTTTTAAATTTAGAAAGACGACATAAACTCAGGGAAAAAAGAAAAAGGAAGAATTTATTCAAGGTGTTGTGTCTTTCTCACACCAAGTTTCCGGGGAAACAGACCCCTTGGGCTTACACCTTATACATTGTATAGTTTCACAAAATCCCACCCTTTTTCAGATAAGTTTAATATATTCATTTTTGCCTAAAAAGGTTTCTTTTCTCTGAAAAGGGTCTTTCCCTTTATCTGGATTGGCTGCAAGGCGTCCCCTGTCAAAGCTGATGGATCTTCCTTTGTTCTTAGCCCAAAGAGAAAAAAACCCCTGTATATGAAATGCCCCCAAAAGATTTTAATTTTTAGGAACTTTTGCATTTCCCTGATCTGGCTGAAAAAGACCCTGATACTCAAGTTCAGATTTTTTGGAACTTTAGCAGCAGAATTTTGGGAGAGGTTGTTTCTATACTTGGTTCAAATTAGTTGCATAATTGGTCTTAAAATTGCAGGCAGTGCTAAAGCTGTTTCTACTTTTACAGAGTTCAAGTTGGAATTTTAAGGATGGTTTTTACTTCAAAAAATTTTTATTTTCAGCTCACAAGTGCTAGAAAATAAATTACAAAATTGTCAATTAAAGTAATAGACATAGTAGATTTTAGCCATGTAGGTCAGTCTGAATCTAGAAGCTTGAGCAGAACCTCCCTGGTTGCAGTTACACCCACAAAGATTAAGCATTCAAAAATAAAACATCCCAAAAATTAGGTTTTGTAGCAACTCAGTATTTACTGTACTCTGAATAAAGATGGTCTCCAGCTGTAGAAAATGTATTATTAGAGAGAAAAAATCTTCATCTGAAGAGCAGACATACAACACTTTCCACATACACTGCAGAGCATTTTGGCTTATGACTGAACTAAAATATTAACTCAAGCTCAACAAGAATCCTGGGTGTTGACTTGACATTAGTTTGAGGTGCTGATTACCTCCAGAAATATAAAGTATTCATGTCAAATAACTTCTGTGTGACTTTGTCCTTAAGATTTTTCCCAATGCTTAAAAAAAAGAGACAGTATTCACACCCTAATATAACGCCCACTTTTCAAGTAGTTACATTTTTTATATCGGTTTGATGCTGATGTTGAATTGCAGCTTTAAGCTATTCAAAACATACACTACACAAAAACCTTCTTGAACCACTGAAATGTAAAATTTATCAACGCAACAAAAAAAATCTCAATGTAAATATTTTGCCACTGCATTTTCTCATTTTATATGGTGCGGCTCTGAGCTGCCATCTTGGGACCTGTTTATTTCCGGTGGACCAGAAGTAGACGTAAGGAAGCTGCCATATTGGTCATGGGCACCGCCATTTTGTTGTGTGTGGGAGCAGCCATTTTGTTGTAATGCGGGGCTGCCGTCATTCCGTGTGTCTCTGAGGGCGTCACCTCTGGATGAATGACAGCACGAGTGGCCATTTTGTGGAGGTCAGTAACTGTCATTATTTTGAATATGACAACGATGACCAACATTTTGTAGGGGTCTGGACTTGTCGCCGTTTTGTAAGTTAAAGCTGGTACCATCTTGGAATGGGCCACAAGTGCTATTTTTAAGTTGGCAGTCTGTAAGGATTTCGTCGCCATTTTGAGACTCTAATTGAAATGACGCAGCAATTTATTCCTCAAGCTTTTGGTCTTGATCTTTTCCCAATGCCATTACTATACTTCGACCGTGACTCCCTTCCTTTTCTGTTGATATCTTATTTAGTTTTTTCTGCTCCAACTGTTTCAAAATGTTAAGAACCAGTCTCCATGTGATTGCCGCTTCAGCTGCTTCTTTGTCTCCCTTGGAAATAGCTCTCCATAAAGAAGCTCCTATTTTGTCCCAGTCTTCATAATTTAGGTTTTCTGGGACAGTTTCTCTATTTTTATTAATCCATTTTGTTAAAGACTTTAAGGAGCTTTTGCCTAAGGGATGCCCTTGTTGTTTAATCAGTCTTTTTATACAGTTGTACAATTCACTCTTGTCTTTAGATAAATGGGCTCCCATCCTAAAGTTGTTTTCTGTTGCCAAATGAACTAAAAAGAACTGGGATAGGTAGAGGTGTTTTCAGGAAAAGAGTCCATAACAGTCCATATCCACTTCTACAGTGGTCTCATCTTCAGGAGGAGTCTCAAGCTTGACACATTTCTTCCATTCATTGTATTTGTCTCCTCCAACAATATGGGGTTTTAAAGCCCATTTTTTGTCAGAACTTGCTAGAAACTCAAACATCTTTTGTTTGCAATTGTCAAATATTGTCTTGGCATCCTATACTGCCTGATACTTTCCTTTAACCAAATGGAAGATGACCAGCAAAAAAACCCTCCCTGTTTGATCTCCTTTGAATAAAAGCCAGCAGGTGACCCCTCCAAATGCAAAAAAATCACTTATAAATTCAATATTTATGTTAAAGCAGTTTTTAGTGTGTTCAGACTGCAAGGGGCACCCAAGTTGCTTAATAGGAGATACTATTTTCAAAACATTTTTTAATCATTTAAAACATCAATGCTGACACTGCTTCTTATTTTTGGTTCTTGTAACATGGGTATTATAAAATCCATCTTTTTGCTCATTATCACTCCAAGAACAGAAGAGATTAAATAAAAACATGCATCAAGTAACAAAACAGCTAAGTTTTGCTGTTTATGGCACAGAACCTCATAAACTCAATCTTAAAGTGTCTTGTTGGTGTTAGACAGTATATAAAGATTTGGCTTTTATACCTTCATTTCACAGTCTATGATTTGCCCATTACAGGCTTGTTTTTACTGAATTTCCACTGCCTTTCTTTTCTTTTTAAAAACATTTTCTTATATACTCATCTGAAATGTCTTTATGTCTGCATGCTGGGAACATCCATATTTCAGCTCCCTTTGATGATGTTTTTTATATTTAATTCGTTTGCTTTTCATATTTGGTGCACTAATTGGCTTTTCACAGTCTGACTTTTCAACTCTGCATGATAGATCTCAGTGCATTAAAACCATTTTTACCCTTGTTTACTCCCCCATTCTGGACTTAGTATTTTTCCTTTTTATTAGTTCTGTACCAATCCTCTTTCTTGTCAGGAATGTGTAATCACACAGATCAAAACTACTTCAAATAACATCTTGTCCAACTCTTTCCTTACTCTATCAAGGCTAATTTAAAGGCACATCAGCCAAATCTCCTAACTTAATTTTGTTATCTAGGCTGCTTTGCTTCTTTTTCAGCACCAGCTTGGGAGTGTTGTCCTCATTTATAGCTTAGAGGGTAAAAAATAGGCAACAGAAAGAGAAATTATTTTGAAAAACAGTGAGGATTGATTTTATACCTCACTTGAAAATCTTGGAAGCCTGTGGAGAAAGAACAAAAAACGTTGTTCTTTAAAACATCTTGAAAAATGATAAAACAGGGCCACAAAGATGCTCTGAAGGCTGAAGCACCTCTGCTGTGAACAGAGGCTGAGGGGGCTGGGGGCGTTCACCTGGAGAAGAGGAGGCTCCAGGAAGACTGTAGAGACACTTCCAGTGTCTAAAGGGGCTCCAGGAGAGCTGGAGAGGGACTGGGGACAAGGGATGGAGGGACAGGACACAGGGAATGGCTTCCCACTGCCAGAGGGCAGGGTTAGGTGGGATATTGGGAAGAAATCCTTCCCTGGGAGGGTGGGGAGGCCCTGGCACACGTTGCCCAGAGAAGCTGTGGCTGCCCCTGGATCCCTGGAAGTGTCCAAGGCCAGGTTGGACGGGGCTTGGAGCAGCCTGGGATAGTGGGAGGTGTCCCTGCCCATGGCAGGGGGTGAGATGGAATGATCCATTCCCTTCCAACACAAACCATTCCAAGGTCTTGCTCAGGTACCATCACAGCTTCTCTAACACCATGTAGAGCACAGGACCCTCAGCCCCTGCATGGACCTTCCTCCCCCAAACCTTCACTCCCCTCTGCTCCCAGTCCCTTCCTGACCCAGGGGACCATTCAGGGCACTCCTGGTGCTGGTGACCAGCGCATCCCGGGAAAGGATTTTTATTTCAGCTGCCAGTCCCGAGAACAGAGTTTTTTGTAGGTGAGGGACAGGCCAGTGGGGACCACTTGTGCTTTCAGTAACTAGAGATGAACATTTCTCAGACTGAACTCCAGCATGTGCAAGGGGTTGCACAGCTGAGCTTCCCCAGGAGCTGCTCCTTTAGCTCTGGTTGGTTCCACACAGTGCAGTCTCCAGCCTGCTATTCCAGCTGGGCTAATGGGATTAAAGAGAAAAAAAAAAAAGTTTTTCCCACTGAAGTAAACAGAAATGACAGGCTGAATAATATGTAGCTTTTAAGGTTATGTTTTAGATGGTTCAGCTGTCAGAGATTTTGCTCTGTTTGTCTCAAGTCAGAATCTTTTCCACTTAAATTAAAATGACACTGCTGATTTATGCAATCAAGGCAAAAGCTGGAGTGAGTTAGATGGTCTTCTAAGGTAATCACTTAAAAATATCTAACAGAAATGGAACTGCTTGCTTAAAATAGACAAAACATAATCTATTCAGGAAAAAAAATGCTTTTGATGTAACCATCAGCATGCAAGTGCAAAGTAAGCTGTGCTTTCCACAGCATCCTCCATTTGTTTAAATGCAATATGAGATGTGAAACACTTTTAGGAATGTTTTTCCACTCCATTTACTTGGTTTGCCTTTATGCATTCATGACAGCACTGCACACAATTGCTGTTTGCACCTTGCATTCGTTGATATTTTGTCCAATACTGGAAGCAAAATTGTCTGAATGACAAATATAAGCATCTAAAACAGGCTGGGAAACTTGTCTTTAATAATAACTAGCTTGGATTTTGACAGGCACTGTGCCATAGCCACCCAACATACTCCTGTCTGAAAGTATCATAATTTTCCCCAGGTATATCAGGGAAATGTTTCAAATATGTAATCAGATTTATTTGATCAAATATACTTTGGGTTGAAACCAAAACCGTACATAAATGGCACGTGAATTTTCTTTTTGGTAACAAGAAAAAAAAATTCATTGTTTAAATGTAAATTTCAGAAAAAGCCCTTGGGTTCCTTTCTCACATATATGTGAATAGGTCACAATGTTACAGAGTTCCAGTAATAATCTTGTAAGTGTGGCTTTCAAATTCAAGTGTGTAAAAAAAATTCTTACAAAGTTTCTAGATAGGAAGACAGGTGGGTTTTTTTTGTTTGGTTGTTTTTGGTTTTTTTTCCCCAACCTGTTATTCTAATGAATTTTGTAGAGAAAAAAATATTTTCTGAAAATATCTCAACGTGGTTTTAATGTTTTTAATTTTGTTGTTGGACAAACTTGCTAAAAGTTATTTCTGAACAAGGCAAAATTTATAAAGCTCTTTGGTGCCGAGTTCAGCTCCAAAAAGTAGTTTTCTGTTCCAAGAAGAAAATGGGATCCACTTTGATTCCGTGAATAAGGCAAAGCCTACTGTAAGATTTCAGCTTTTTTATTGTTGGGGTTTTTTTTCCATAACTATAGAAGTGCTTAAAAAGTTATAATGAACCTTGTAACTCTGAACAGTTTCACCCAAATGCCATTTGCTTCAGGACAGACTCTGCCCTCACTTGCACCTTGGAGCTTGAGGCTCGCAGTGAAATTGTTTCTAATGATTTCAGTTCCCAGTGATTGACTCCTGGAAAGGCTCAGAGCTGATAGTGTGACAAAAGAAATTGAAACCTAAATACTACCTTTGTTGTAAGTTTGGATTCAGGAAAGCACCGTGGCATTTTATCCCTCCTTCACTTTTAAACAGACTCGTTTGTGTGGATGTCAAAACCAAATTAAAGGAGCAGAGTGTCTGCCATGCCAAATACAGTAATTTTTTGAAACTTGCTTTGCCAGTAATGATGCCATTCTTCCTCTTCTGGTTTAGGAAATGGGTGCTTTGGGAGGCAGTGATGCGTGTTAGCAACAGCTTTGTGAACACTCATTACTGCAAGCAATAGGTCCTCCTACTTATTGGTCAAAATAGAGAAGAGCATCAGAATTTCGTGATGTTGTTGGTCCTGCTGCCTCAGTGCAGTGCAGTCACCCTGCACTTTGTGGCAGCAGAGTTTAGTAGTTTGTTTCCCACCCTAAAAGCCAGTGTTTCTGAGAGAAAATGATAGAGTAACTTTAATAAAATTAATTCAAATATATAGAACCATAAGAGACGAGGCATCTGGCGTAAGACGAGTTTTAAATCCCAAAATCAAATCACAATAACACAATAATCGTGCAATCTCTGAGACAGAAGCCATTCCCCACTCCCACTTGGCACTCTGGTGCTTAGTTTGTGTGCCAGACTTACTGGCCAGGTGAAACTCAGTAATCAGTAATTATCCCCAACTCCCAGCAGCTGATCTAGAAGCCTTTTAGGCAAGCAGAGAGGGAGCTGGGTGCCTGGAGGGAGCAGGAAGGTTTGAATAGCTCGGCTCAAAAGAGGTTAGTGTTGGTCTTACCTGTTAGTATTTTCAATTTTTGGAAAAAAATATTAATTCTGAGGTGTCATGTGGAGGTTGGTGAGGAATTTGTTGTCATGGTCATTGTTGGGTGGTCGCTGCATTTGTTAGGTTGCTGAGCAGTCCTTAGAAGAGGATGTGAGCAGGGTGGACTCCTGGCTGGTGCAGGGACCAGGCTGGATGCCTGGAGTTGGGCTCTGGGCTCTACACAGTGAATTGTATGGTAATATTTTACAGTTGAATTTACTACTGTCTCAGGAAAGTGAGAACAATTCTCCAGGTATAAACACTGGGCTGCTGCTGGGCTCTTTCTGTTGAGCTCTGTCCTGGCAACAACAGGCAGGGCTGGGTCTGTATTTAAAGTGTAGGTTCAGATCTCTTTAGTTTTTTTGCCATTTTATTCACCTTGTCTTTGCTTTCCTCTCACCCTGTGAACTGAGCTGGTTTAGAAAAGGCAGGCTCAACATTTGCTTCTATTCCTGAAGGTTTTTGAGAAGTAATAAACTAATTAGAAATTGAAGTAAAAAAACCTTTTTCTCTAAACCCAGCAGAGTGACTGGTTCCCAGTTCAACCCTGCCACTGATGTGCTGGCTCGTGTTACAGGTAAGGTAGGAAATAGGTAGGGTAAGGGATTTTAGGGTAAGGGCTGGTGTTATAGGTAAGGTAGGGATTTTCTTTGCAAAAGACTTCTGCTGGTTTTGTAATAAACACATGATCACTACCTCAGCCCTCTTACCCGTTTCCTTTCCTGTCATTGGTTCTGTTAATTCATCCTGTGCTGCCCTTAGGGTACAGACCCGGGGTCCCACCTCTGTGTGAGATGTCTGGGCACTCACAGCACTCCCCCTGTGCTGCGCAGGAGGGCACAGGTTGCCCTGGGTGGGTTCCTGGGATGGGCTGATGGATTCCACCTGCTCTGGTTTCTCTTCCCAGCTGCTGTGTCTTTCCACCTGAGTCACACGTTGGCAGTTTGAGTGTTGGATGTTCAGCAAGTTACACAGTCCATGAGAAATATTGCGTGCTTCCCCAGGGTTGACAGGGCTTGAAAGGAAACATTTGTCACAATAGTTCCTTATTTTCTGTCCTTTCCTTAGTCTTCCTTATGCATTACATTAAAACAGAGAAGTGGCACGAGAGGGAAGGGTGATGAATTCCTTTAATTGTGAGGCTCTCTGATGGTCTCCCTGGGGGCCCATCACACACCCCAGGGCTGCTCTCCAGCACATCTCCTCCTGGCTTCTCATCACCAGCACTTTGCCTTACAATGACACCTTTCATCTGAAGCTCTGCCAGAGCTTTGCAAACACCCATCAGGTCTCTCAGCACTCAAAAGAACATAATTACTGTTACCTGTCCTGTTATAATTTGTGTAAAGGGAAAGCAAGAATGTAACTGCTGTATTTATTATCGTGCAAATATCAGCATTTAAACAGAAGCCTTTAACAGAGGTTTCATCTCCTGGCGGTCAATGAAAGATTATTTTAAAATATTTTACTTCCTACAGGTATAATCACACTGCAGCATAGTCACACAGCAGCAGTGTAGGGGGAATAGTTTGGGTTTGACAGGCACTGGAAATGTCTTTGCAGAAGCTCTGTGGGATGTGGGGAGCTGCTTTCCCAGTGAGTTACTGGAGACATTTGTAGACTTTGAGCAGTGAACTACACAAAGTCCTGAGGAAAACCTCCAGGGCCAAAAAGAATATTAGCTCAAGCTGCCCTGGAATAAAGTTTTGAAAAGTCACAGAATGCCTGAAAACAGTGATAAGGTGTAATATTTTTTTCCCCACTTTTTTTATATGAATATAAAGATGGCAGTTTTATCATTTGATGGACTGGGTGTCTATTTGGTTAGGGTGAATCTAAGTGTAAATTTTGTTTCCCTAGGGCTGTTTTTGAATATGTCTGTGTAGGGCCTTGTTGCTGATTCAGGTTTGCAGGAACTGTGCTGCCAGTAATACCACAATGCCAAAGCTTGTTCTGAAAGCTCTTTTTTAAAACTCCATCTTTACACAATTTTCCTCCAAAATTATTTTTACTAGCATTAGTTTTGCTCAGTGCTTAAGGCCAATCAAAAGGGATCCATCTATACTTTCTGCTGTGGTTTCTTGACCAATAATCTTTTTGCCATTCTAAGCACTTCTTTCTAAATTCTTCAAACTCTGTTCCCTTCTATGAAACATTTTGACTGTGATTAGGAAAAAGGATGTTCTCCAGCTCACAGATCTGGTATTTCTTTTAACTTTGAAGGTGTTTTTGGCATCAGGTCTGTTTATATTGCTGCTTATGTGAAGTAGCTGATGGACTCTCTAAGCTCCAACAGGCAATTCCACACTGCAAAGACTTGCATTGATCGTAGGCCAGTAAAGTTAGGCCAGTGGCATCCACTCTAGTTTCATATCTTTCATGTTGTATTTGCTTTTTAATTTTAACAGGATATATTTTTACCACCATTATAAAATTCACCTCCTTTTTTTTGAAAAAAAACTGTTGTAAAGAGACATCTCTAAAAGAATCAACTCCATTTTCTTCCTGGTTTGGGGGGTTCTGCTGTTACAAGTTTTAACTCTGGAGCTTCTCCTTGGTAAGACAGAATCGACACAGGGGTTTAATCTTGTTACTTCTGGAGTCTTTGGAAATATTGCCTCTGATTCATCATTCCTCAAGATTGTGGCTTTCAGGAGTGTTCTTTAGGTTGTTCTGGTTGTGTAGAAAAGTTTGAATAGTGAGTGATATTTTTTTTCTGTCCCAGACGCCTCGTGTGATATATAGAATCAATGTGTATTTAGGCATATTTCATAATGTTGAAATAAAACTAGCTTAGCTAGTATTTAGATCTTGGTGTATTTCCTCAAAAAGGCCCATTAAAAAAACCTCTAAATAAACCAAATGTCTGTGTAAGCCCAAACCATAAATTAGATTTGAGGGCAGAAATATGTCAGCTTTGAAATATTTCTTCAGGCAGCCCCATAAAGAGTTGGGAGAGTCTACTTTGGTTTATTTAATTCAATCTGGAAAAACAAACAATAGTCTCTAAGCATTGTTCTTCTCACCCAAATGGCTATTCTGCCTTTGTAAGGTCATGGGTTTGTGGTTTTAGGGGGAATTCAGGCCTGGAATTCTGCTAGGAGTGTATCCACATATTTCGCTGTGGTTCTCTTGTATTAAAAAACAGATTTAATTATTTTTACTTACAGGTGTTCTTTCTCCCTAAGAGAGGCACTGCAAGATAAATTGCAGAATTAGTAGATTGTTTTAATTCTCACATGTAACCACTACTAAATGACTTTCTTTTTTTTTTTCTTCTTTTAATGTTCTTGACATATTTTTAATCATGTTCTCAGTTCTTGTGTTTTCCCAGAGAACAATATGGGGCAGTTCATAATAAAACTCTATTTTTTTTTCTCAAGTTATATCATTATGAAAAGAATTTAATAAGGAACTAGTCTTGGGGTGTTTGCTGTAATCAGCAAGTTGATTTTCATTAAAAGGAAATTAAAATTTAATGGTAGAACACATGACCTAAATTCTGTAGAGAGTGCACAGTGATGTACTTCTGTGCAGGCAACTTTACTGATCTAGTGCAGGTCGTTTTAGGTTTTATGGCAACTGATTGATAATCAATTGTCTTAAATTAATTGTGCTTTAGGATGGAATTGCTATTGGTGAACACCTTTCTGGAGGTTTGGAAAAAAAAGCCTCTTCAGAGGAAGAGCATCCTCTGTGAGAGTACCAGCTGCCCAAAACAGGCAAGGTTTGGAAGCAGAAGCTCTGGAGTTTGGAGTGATCAGTCTTATTTACAGAGAGACTGATCAACCCCAGTTCAGAGTCTGATGAACTTGCTGAACTTGATTTGGTCCCTGGAAAACAGTGATGTGAGGAGCTGTTTATATAAGCAAGATTAGCATCTGTGCTCACATTAGCTGGAAAAAAATTAGGGAGCTTATTAATGCTTGAAATCACTGACTGAAATTAAAAGGAAGAAAAAAAACTAGCCCTTAATGGCACATCCACGCTGTGGTGTAATTATGTGCATTACCCTTTCTCTGATTAAATGTGATTCAAGCTTCTATTAGAGAAGAATAAAATCATCACACAACAATAAGATACCTCCCTACCTCCCCCCTTACCTGTTTCTGGTTTATAAACTGCTCCAGCCCCAATCCTACAGAGCTGTGGGACAATTAACACCCTCTGCCTTCCTGCCTTGTTTGAGGTGCTGGTGATTGCATCATTACACTCATATGTTTAATAAGTTAGATGGGTTTCAAGGCCTGTGCACCTTTGATCTCTTCATGCTGCTGGAAATGGGAATAGCTGGTTCTTGACCCCTCCAGGGATCTGTGTCCTCTGTAGCTACAGCCCATGTGTGATAAGGGATGATGGTGGGGCAGTTCTGGTCTTCTCTGGACCTTGCTTTGTGCTCAGGGCTTTGAAGGATTAATTAATTAATTAATATGGGTAAAATGGTAGCATCTCCCCCCCTCTACGCTGAATAAAGTTATCAGAAATCTAAACTCTTGTTTTTATGTGGGTTGTGTGTTTGGGTTTTTAGATAAACATGTTTTTTTTATATATTAATATACTGGATATAATTATGTATTGCTCTGTCTCTAATCTTTCAAGCTGTCACTAAATTGAAGAATGACAGGCTTCTGAACATGGGACAAATTTATCTCTGAAATTAATTACCAGGAGACTGTACAAACACTAAACCCAAATTTAATGAAGGAGGGACTCCAGATGGTTGAAGGTAGACTTAGGCATTCAAACATTCCACATTATAATTGCAGTACCATGCACAGAGACACACACTGATGCTCTGGGGAATTTACAGATGAGATGTTCTACAATCTGCTAGGAGGGATAATAGTCACAGGGTTTTATTGTCACAGAAAAAGCAGAATGTCTATTGAAAAAAACTAATTGCTGACAGTTTTTGAGCTGGCTTTGGTGCACGATACATTTGTTCTGCCCTGTAGAGTCTTGTTGCAAAAAATAAAGTACACGTGCAAAAAGAAACATATTGCTCCAATCTCCATGGCATTTATGGATAATTTTCCTGAAATGAGTCCAAGCTTCCTTTGTCTATACAGGTGCTTAGCTGGCAATATGATTCTTCCAAAGGTTCATTTGCAATGCAGGTCTGGCAGGATAGCACTGGATTGTACAGCTTGGGTCCTGAACAACACAAAGTGATGAGAAAGGCTTTAAATAAATAGCTCTGGAATGCTGCTCTCATCTGAGAGCAAAGAAAGAGCTGTAATTCAGGACTCTGACCCAGAAACACCTGCAAAAGAGAAGGGAATCCCCCCAAACATCTGTGTTTCTGATCTCCAGTGGCTGCTGTAGCACAGCTTTGTTCACAGCATTTTTCTCGTTCTTCTTTTGTCTTTCTCTTGCCGAGAAAAATCCAGCAGGCAGCGTTCCACAGTTTGTTAACTTGGCAATATAACTTTCAAGCCTGCAAATACCCACTTCAAACACAGTCAGAGTGCAATCCAGCTGCAAAGGGCTCACCTGGGTGTTTAACACAAGTGGGGTTTGTGTCATAGACTGGTTCTGAGCACTAATATTAGCAATATATTCTTATTAAGACACTTATAGGTGCAGAAAAATTTATACTGGAGTTCAATGGCTTGTTGAGGAAGGAAGGGGATGCTGCAGGCTCTGTGAGGTGCTTTTGGAGATGTGCTTCAAAGGTGTTTTAATTTGTTCACCCATTCAGTCTTATTATTCATTCCCTTCTCAGTGAAATGGGGCTTCAGGTCATTCCATTTTTCAAACTTTTGACCCCAGTGTCAGAGGAATGTTGTGGTGAGCACTGGAGTGTTCCTGCTCAGTGAAGGGCAGCTACTGTGTCATGAGAATTGGGAAGTTGTCAGGGTTGTGCATGGGTGTTGAAGTTATATGAGAAAATTAAACAGATAAAGAGAAAATGTGTTTGTGGTAATTAATTAGTTCTACCTGCTGTTGTTGGGCTTTGCTGATGAACTATGCTCTTCCAATTTGATTGTATTGGCTTGGGCACTGAAAAAAGTCATGGTTGCCCCTGGAATACCTTTGTCAGCATGGAAAACAACTGAGTACATAATTCATATCAGAAACAGAAGCAGTTGGGCATCAATCCATTGAAAGGAGCCTGGGCAGTGCCTCCTGGGATCTACAGAGACATGGCAAGGCTCAGAGAAGAACCAATTTTGGTTCAACAGGGTTGGGAAGGGATGAGAATGTTCAAAGCTGGGAGACTGCACAGGTGTGGTGACCAGTGGTGTTGGGAATCAATCCAGTTCAGTCAATTAGAATGACGGAAATAGTTTGGGTTGAAAGGGTTTTAAAGGCCACCTAGACCAACCTCCACTCATCTTTAACTTGATGAGGTTGCTCAGAGTCCATCTGACCTGACCCTGAATGCTTCCAGGGGTGGGGCATCCACCACCTCTCTGGGCAACCTGTGCCAGTGTTTCATGAAATAATCCCGACAGTGTGTCTATAACTTTTCCTCTAAGTAAAATAAAGCAAAAATTGTAATAACAAGAAGTTTAGACCTTGGAGAAATGATTTCTTTGCAATATTAATGCAGAGGCCAGATAATGTACCAGAGGAGCACTGCCAACACACGTTTGACAAAAGAATGAGTGTGGATTGTAGGAATAAAACTATTCAACCTCCTCTTGGCACCTACTCTAATCCATCAGAGCTCTGGGAAATCCAAATGTATGAGCAACTCCTGAAACAAGGCAATCACTATTCTGTCAGTGCCTATTTTTAAAATTGCATGGGCTTGGTCATGGGGGGAAAAACAAAACAAAAGATCTGCAAATGGTTACAGATTTATCTGCTGCATTATTTAAGCAGCTCACATCTGTGAGATGGGTTTTAGCGCTGAAAATTGATTTCTGGACAAAACAGGGATCAAAGAGGTAAAAACTGGGATTCAAACCATGTTTTCTTCAGCAGCCAGACTTGAGGCAACTGTGTGGTGGGAAGGCTGAGCAGCAGGCTGAGCTGTGGTCTGATGATATGTTAAATTTGGCTTTTCAGTCCCTGATGGAGGATCAAAAATGCTGTGACTGCATGACACAAAGCTCTGATCAGAGAGAACTCGCTCAGAAGGCTGAAGTTTTGTTTAAAGGAATGTTTATGGATTAACTTTGCAGCGGGGAGGTTTTATGCAGTGCCTGAAGCTTTGTCTGGGGCCATCAATTCAACAGAAAGTAGCATGAAATTCAGGCTGTGCTCCCTGCCTAACCAGAAATGCAATTGTGAGCCAGTGTCTGTACAGCTGATGATTCAGTGGTGCTCTGGCCATGGGATCAATCACTGTGGAGAAAAGCCCTAAATTCAAGTCCTTAAGAATCATGAATCTCAGCTTCCTGCACAACACCAGAAAGGCAACGTGTTACAGGTGTTTAATGGTTTGGAGGGGGTGCTGGTTAAAGGTGTTTGCTTTTGTAGTGGTTTCTTTTTGGTTGCTTAATTTTCTTTGGTGTGTGATTTGGCTGGTTGGTTGGTTTTAGACAGACATTTGCTATTTTTTTGGAGGGGGATGCTTGCTTATAGGGGGAATGATATTTTGAAGCCTTAGAGCAAAAACTTAGACTTATTTGAAGGCTTACAGGAGCTTGTCCAGGGAAGGGCAACAAAGCTGGTGAAGGATTTAGAAAACATGACTTGTAAGGAGAGGCTGAAGGAGCTGAGGGAGTTTAGTCTGGAGAAGAAGAGGCTCAGAGGGACCTCATTGATTTCTACAACTACCTGAAGAGGCATTGTAGTGAGGTGGGGGTTGGTCTCTTCTGCCGTGTCCAAGTGAAAAGATGAGAGGAAACAGCCTTAGGATGCACCACAGAAGGTTCAGGTTAGATATTAGAATTTATTTTTTCCTTGGAACAGTGGTCAGGCATTGGAATAAGTTTTGGTGGAGTCTGAGAAAGTGTTCAAGAGGCATCTGGATGTGGCACTTGGGGATATGGTTTAGGAGTTGTTATGGTGGTACTGGGTTGGTGGTTGGACCAGGTGATCCTGATGGTCTCTTCCAACCCTGATGATTTTGTGGAAGTTAAATGTGTCTTTAAAAATCAAGTTATTGATTCTCTATTAAATGACACCTGGGATTTCCAGAGAGGTTACACCTGACCCTTGTGAAGATTTCTTTACATATTGCATAGAATCTGTTATTACACAAGTGACTTTCAGAGAAGTTAATTTTATAAATCAGTGCAAACAAATTCATATATAAATGCACATTATGTCCTCATATATCTGCTACTTCTCTTTTTGCTGTGGAAAAACATATTGCTTACAGAAGAAAACAAATGAAATCTTACAGAAGAAAACAGATGAACTGAAGAAAAATTCCTAAAATAATCTCAGTTATCAAATAAATACCTTATTCAGCTGATCAAACCACTTATATTGTAAGGGTAGTGAGAAGTATGCAGGTTTTGGCCTGTTGAGTCATTACCCTAAGTTACAGTATGGGTGGAAGGAAAGATGACAGGAGAGCAAAAGAACTTTTTAATTCCAGGGTTTGTATTAATTTTTTGAATAGGTAAATGAAATCTGTGGGTGGTGAAAAACAGCCTCATACAGAAGGACTAGCAAGTGTAATGTTACCTGTTTTCCTCTGCCCCCTGTAAATCAAGAAGTCTATCTCAAATTGATCAGACTCCAGTAAAAACACTTCCAAAATTACAGAACATTTCCTCTCTAGGTCTTCTACCTGAGGAAATGTTTCTCTCATCCCCTTTGTGAAAAAAAACCTTTAATTTTACCCAACACCATAAATTGTTCTTGCTCATTTTGATTTTTATTTTGCCTGTATCCAGTTCCTATTTTCTCATATGACTATTTTATATACTATGTACTCCTCTCTCTGGGTCTTTCCCTCCACACAGTGTTGATGGCCTGTAAGAGAAAATCAGCATTTTATGAGAACACTGAATGAGTAAATACTGAGCTGGGGTGAAGTTTAGCTCTGTATGATGGAACACTTGCCACAGAATTACCTATCACACAGTGTTCTATGCATTTAATGTTTTCATACACTCAAAAAACTACCAGCTTTAGGAAGGAGGAAAAAAGATGTGCTTCTCCTGGTTGCTCACTGAAGCCCTGGAGGGACAAGCACAGTGCCAGCAGTCACAATTGCACAATTTTGCAATTTATTCCTACCATGGCTCTAAAAGTACTTTAACATAATGTGTGGGTGGGGGGAAACTTGTGTGTTGGTGCATTTTCCTGCTCAAGACACAGAGTATCCTTACATGGAGCACCAATTGCTGTCAGTTGAGTGAAGCTGGCAGGTTATAGAGTGTCTGCTCACAGCTCTAAAAACAGCAGTGTGGTGTTAGAAACCAAAGATAGCTCCCACCAGGGTGAAAGAGAAAGATGGCTTGTCAGAACAATGAGCTTCAGAGCTTTCTTAATTTATTATTATAATTTGTTATCAGATTTTTTTCCCCCCACTTATGTTGTATTACTCCTTCTCCACGTGGCCCAGACACACAAAGCATTTATTTCATTGGTGCAAAAGGTGTTGTACAGACTGTTAAGGAGCACAGTAATTTCCAAACTGAGGGTATAGTAGCTTAAATTTTGATTTAAGATTTGGTGCATGTCCCCAGATCTTTGAAATTTTTGTATGATTTGAGAAATTTGCAGGAAATGTTATTCACACTGATGCTCAGGGGGTTCATGAGCCAAGTCTTTGTGGATATTAAGCCTTGGGACATAAGAAGTCTCCTCAGTACCAAACCAGTTACTGGTTGTGCTTAACTATCTCTCTTAACTCTTGTTTCTCTCTCTTAACTCTTGTTTCTCTCTCT
>NW_020884915.1:5499723-5513191 GCF_003945725.1 Corapipo altera | reverse complement strand
TCTCTCTTAACTCTTGTTTCTCTCTCTTAACTCTTGTTTCTCTCTCTGATTCAAATATATTGGAAACATGTTTTGCTCATGGTGCAATTTTTCCCTTTCTTGTTTTTGTTATGATGTTAATTACCCAAAAGAGATGCCTTTTTTTTTTTTTTTGGATAAATGAAAGAGGAAATACCAGTACTCTGAATAAGGAGGATATTTCTGCCTTTACAGAGAGGTTAAGCCCTCTGCTATCTCCTTGACTAAATTAGAGCTGTCAAGGGTGTGAAGAGACTGTTGGGGAGAAAAAAAATTTCTATAAGAAATGCTGTTTGTTCTTTTAAAGAGAAAGGGTAGTGAACTTAAATTGAAAACAAATCCTTATATTTAAAGCAAATTTAGGAATTAATTTGTGCCTTCAAACAGTCTGTTGTGGTCACCCATCACCTCTGCCTTGTTCTGACAAACGGGATCCACTCCTTGACTGCCCCTGCTCTGTATCAGAAAGGCACTGCCCCTTACAACCTCTGTGGAAAATCTGTAGGATCTGGTATCTCATGGTGTCAGCTCCAAAAAATTCTAGAGGACTGACAGGGGAAACTTTCAGTCTCTTAGGACTTCCATTTATGTGCAAGCTAAAAGCTGGGAATTTATTTTCTTTTTTATTATTTTTTATTTACTAAAGCAGGTCTTATTGTTTAAAATTCTTGATGAGAGAACGAAAAATTAACTTGGAAAGAGAGATTGTGTTCAAAGAAATAACAGCCTTTAGCATATACTTAACATTAAAACTTTTTCTAGCTGCAATTTAAAGCAGATTTCAGGCCTTAGGAGCGGGAAGAGAACATTTAGCAGCACTTTCTCTCAGGGAGCTGAACACCTTCCTGACCACTGTATCTTGGGAGTTTTCTGCTCAATTCACATGAAGCTTCAAAGCACAGATGCATCCCAAACTCCTTTTTTTCTTCTACTTTTGTGGGATCAGACTTGCACCTTTCTAATGACAGTGAAAATGTAAATAAGGCATTTCTGACTTGGAGG
Organism: Corapipo altera; assembly: GCF_003945725.1. NCBI lineage: Eukaryota > Metazoa > Chordata > Aves > Passeriformes > Pipridae > Corapipo > Corapipo altera. The sequence continues at coordinate 5,512,171 of NW_020884915.1, read as the reverse complement.
GATTCACCCCTCAGCTGCCAAAGGAGGGTCTTTGCAGTGTCACTCCTTCCACACACACTTCAGACTGGCTCAAAACTCACATTGTGAATTTTTTATGTGTCTATAAAATTTTGCTGTCGTGTATCATATGTTTTTATAGCTTTTGTGCTCCAAACAAAAATAAAACATGCTTTGGACCCAGGAAAAAAAAAAAGTTTCTTGAGTTAAACTGCTTCCCACTATTGTACAGCATGTTGGTTTTGTGTGTCATTGTGTTTTATTTATATATTTTTAGTAGGTGGAGTATGATAAGATCATGTACCTGTGGTATTTTGTGGGATGTAACATTTTTATCAAAGCAATTATGGAATGTTTTGTACCTTGCCAGGCTGTTTGAGTGCTGGGACCATGAGCTGATTATGTTCTTTCTCCCTTATTTGTGCTCTAGTCCTTTATATGATTCACGTGTTTGATAACAGCACAAATCTTGATTTGCTAGGGAGCTGACTAAAATCCATCCTCCCTTCCCCACCCCTGGAATTGCCCAAGGCCAGGCTGGATGGGCTCTGAGCAACCTGGGCCAGTGGAAGGTGTTGGGGGGTTGGAACTGGATGATCTTTAAGGTGCCTTCCAACGCAAACCACTCTGTGATTATTCCGAAAATCTGAAATTCCCAATTCATCCGTGTATTTGTGTCCTCCTAAGACAAATAACTCCATTTACATGTCACACTTAGCTGGCAAAAAGCTGGAAGGGATGGTCTGAATCCATTGCATTCAGTCAGTGAAATATAACTCACGTAAAGTTTAACACTCCAGACCAAGAAATTACAAATAAAATTAAAACTATTTATTGTAAAACACTACTTTTAATTTTTTTTTTTTCACTTTTCAGTCTTGTCCTATTGCTGTTCATGGATTTATAGCAATGACAATTTTGCTCTTATTTTTATTTGCTCTACTTTGATTTTACATATCAATTTTGATATGTAAAATTGAAAAAGAAATACTTTTCCTTGTCCTTGCAAAGGTTATAGCAGAAAAACCAGTGGTAACTCACCTGATTTCACCTGAAGATATCTCCAAGTAGTTATAGGAAAATGATGTATTTCTGCCAGGCCATTAAGGGAATACTTTGGCAAAAAGTTGTCCTTTCGTGAGTCTTGTTTTTATAGAGCAATTATAATTAGTCAGGACTGCTCCCAGTGTCAGCCAGGAATCAATGTGCTTCAGGGAAATAATTCAGATGAGTTTGTTACCTCCCAGTTTGGACTGATGGCAGGTCCTAGCAAACTGCAGCAAGCCAAAGAGTTTCTGAGGAGATGAAAACACAAATTTTATTTCTTCTGAAGGTCAGAGAATATTAAATGTATCACAAATATACAGAAAGAGCTATAAAATGCAAATTCTCTTCCTCTGTTAAGCAAAATTTCCTCTAACATATTTCTAGTTGGGTTTCTTTTACTTTGGCTTCTGCTGAAATCAGGTCTGTCAGATTTATTTCTGGAGTGGCTGAACTGGTGTGAGTGGTGAGTTCACAGAGATAAAACACAGTGACTTTTAATTTATTTTTTTTTTCCCCAGTAGTGAGGAGTAATTGAATTTTTTAAATACAGCTTTTGGATTCTTTTTCCTGAAATCTACTTTTTTGTGTTGAGGGGGCATAAATCTTAAAGTGCTGCAGCAGCACCAAGTGAGGCATTATTTTCATTCTTAGGTTTGAGGTTCAGATCTGCATGTGACAAACAGAAAAGATGGTCAAATATTTTGCTCCTACATATATTAGCAAGTACTGACTGATGTGCAGCCCTTTGTGGGCTGGAAGGATCCAGGTCAGAATATCTTCTGGTTTGTGTTTCATATTTACTGACTTAAAGTTTCTGGAACACTCACTCAAGAGATTACCTACAACGCTACTGATGTTTCTTTAATGACAATAAAAATTATTTTCCTCTCCCAAAAACCCGGTGCTTTCCCAGCATATTTTTCACTCTTTCACAGAAAGAAAGAAGTCTAAAAATAAGAATTGAAGGGATCCTTGGAGAGAAAAAATGTGTAATCATAACTTACAACTCCTGGCATTTTTTTGTCTGAAGATCTGTGATGTGTTTTACGAGCATTTTATCTCTCCATAAAATGACTTTTTGCTGCCTGAATTCACATGACATGTCAGTGAAATATTTTTTGGTTTGATACTTTGATTTTTTTTATTTTTTTTTAATAATTCTGGTCTGCAGGGTTATTCATGAAGGCCATTGGAAGCTTTTTCTGAACAATAAGGCTGTCTTTGAGTAGGCTGTGCATGCAGAGTTAGTCACTTGATTAAATTAGAATTAAAAACTACTTAGAGTTTGCCTTCAAACAATTTTTTTTTAATTTTATGGTATTTGTACTAGAGTTTGCTTTGGCTTGTTATTAAATTACCAGTGATTTTTTTTTTATCCTTTGTTCTTGAAGGAAACCCAAGAACCTGCAAACATAACTGATTTACTTCAATGAGGATGTTTTTATCTGTCTTATATAATATAAAATAAACAGTATAAATCAGGGTTTAAGTCCACAACTCGTGGTTTAAATTAATAATCTCTTTTCATTCTCTTCTGTGAATGAAAGAAGGTTGTCAGGCATTCCTGTAGCTTTTGTGTTTGAGGAGAACTAGAGAATTTTGGGTACTTAGAGCAATTTGCTGCATTGCATATCTCCCTGTTCCTAAACTAAATGTGTACACAATCCTATGCAAGAGTTAATGAATGGAAATTTATAAAAAGTCAGGGGTTCTATTCTGATCCAAGGTTTCTGCTGGAGAAAGAGCTGCTTCTGCTGCTCCTGGTGGAGCAGGGGAGAGGTGAGCACCTCCTGCTTTATGAAATACAGGACATGATGAGGACCTAAATATGTTAATGACTGCATGGTGTTAAGTATTTAAGCATGAATTCCATAAATTTATTGTATCCAATTAAGACTTGACATCAAAGCTGAAGTTTGGAGGAAGCTTCTTGCTCTGAACCACCTATTTTAAAGTCAGGCTTCTAATCTGAAGTATCTCCACAGCCAGTGGAAGATGATAGGCCCTTGAGCACTCATTTCTATCCAGAGATAAAATAGGGTGAATCGTCCTCTGGCTGAGCCTTTCTCCCTGGATTATTTTATTTTTTTGGGGGGTGGGTATGGTAGGAGGTGTCAGAAAAGGCATTAGGTCCCTGTTTTCAGACAGGGAAACTAAGAACAAGAACTCTTCAGCCTTAAAGGAAAAACTGTATCTTGGTAACTTCAGTGCAATTTTTTGCTGTAGCCATCACTCATGAGCCTGAGATGCAGGTAACACATAATACTAAATATGTAGTGACTAGCATCATAATGTTTCTTCCTGGTTTTCTACTGCAGCTGTTATTAAATTACTGAATTTTTCTACCTCTGTGCCTGACTGCTGTCAAGGGGGAACAGTCTGCCTGCTGTGATGGATGGCAGCTTCTCCCATCACTACCTCCTCCTGATTTCATTTTCCAGGCATGTCTACATTGAATTTTATTATGAAAGATTCTTGCTTTATGATTTCATTATATGGCAAGAAGAAAGGACTAGAAGCACAAACACTTTTGTAATAAAGCAATATGTAAATTTTCAGATTCATGCTCTGAAATGCTCACTGACTGAGAGAAAAATGCAGTGCTTGAGGCAGAAAAAGGCAGCCGGGGGAATTATGAGTTAAGGCCCTGGAGAACCCAGCTGAGGTCTCTGCCAGCACAAATAGGCAATCAGAAAAACATCTGTCCCAGAGGGTTTCAGATTTGTAGCCAGCAGAGGCAAACTGTGCATGAGGAAAAAGCCCAGGAAAAGGTCTGAGGGGACATGACGTGGCAGTGACAGAGCCAGCCACAAGAAAATGGTGACACTTAGAAATTCCGCTGCTCAGGGGAGCTCAGACCCTCTGCTGGGTGTGACCTGGTCCCAGGTGCAGGCAGGCAGCTCACGGGGTGTTCCAAAACCTGTACTCCTAAAAACTGGCGAGCTCTTGCTGTGGGAAGTGGGCAACCTGGCACATCAGCACGTGGGCTGGGATGTTCTTGTCTCCAGAGTGGCCAAGTCCTGCAAACTCACACCCTGAACCCCCCGAGCACAGAGTGGGTGATGATGGATTGTTCTGTGCTGTAGTTCCTCGTTGCCTTTGGGAAAGGCTCATTTAAACACATTAGGGTGGGTTTGGTTCTCTCACCCACCTCCTTTGGTACAGGAGCTCTCCAGACACCTGAGCATCACCAGCTTTGCCCACTCATCCTCCAGAGCTCTGATCCATGCAGCTTTTCACAAGCCCCATGCAGTTGGATCACAAGTTCCAGCAAAGGATGGACACAGGCAATAAGAAACAAAGTAAAATAAAATGCAGCCTGGGATTCCTAAGGAGATTTAAAGGATAAACTTGGCCAAGTTTCCATGAAATCTGAGATTTAGAGCTTCAGCTCCCTAAAGCTTTTCTTTTTAAAGTTGTAACTTAGTAGGGAAGAGCAAGAAATTTCAGAAACCAGGTTCTAAGGGTCCATTTCACAGGTGGCCCAAGACAGAGGGTGCAAGTCTGACCCTGCCAAGGATATCTGGCCTCTTGCTGGGGGGGGTCTAGGAGGGCTGGGGCTCAGTCAGAGGTTATATATGCTGGGCCTTGTTAAACAGCAAACCAAAAGCAGAGCCAGGAGTGCTGTCAGTGCCATGCTGTGCCCAACACCTGGGTTTCTGACTCCTGTCATGAGCCCACCTCCAAACTGTGAGACATGTGAAACAGGGATATAAATAAAAGGAGGAATGTGTTTGACAGGTGGTCTCCAAGGCCTCAGGGGTCTGAGAAAGACAACGGAGCTCCTGTAAGGAAGAGGCTGGAGAGGAGAGGAATTCCTGCAGTGACAGGACACACTGAGCCTGGCAACAAGGCTGTGGTTGAGGTGTTCAACACAACCACTGCTCCTGGTCTGACTTTCAGTGACCTTGGGGAGGTTTAAAATTGAGGAAATTATAAAAGCTCAATACTTAACATAGGTGGGGTTTTTTTGTTTGTTTTTGTGGGTTTTTTTTTTTGTTTTTTTCTTTCTATACCATAGTAAACAGTATAGAAGACTTGGATATATGTACTACAACCATCTCTAGTCCCAGTTCATTTACTGTTAGTCAACTGTTTCCTCATTACAGAAGAGTGATGATGACTAAAGTTATAGCTGATGCTGCATTGCAAATAAATATCATAGAGAAGCTTTGGTTCTGATGCTGAAAGTTCTCCCTCTGAAGTTTTATATGCACTCAATGGTGGTGATTGTAAGGCCATGTGATCAAGTCAGAGGAAATTATATAATGCTACAGAGAAACAAGGTATAAAGCACTGATTTAGCTGTGATGCAGAAGGAATGAGTTCTTTTACCTGTGGAACTGCCTTAGACTTGCCAACTACATCAGCTGAGCTGCCACTTGCCCAGTGTGTGATAAAGATTTTGCCAACCTGAGCCAAAGCAGTTATTTCTGCAGTTCAATACACACTTCTGGTGTATGTTTGTTATTCTTCTGTCGTATTTTCTGTTGTTTTAAAAATAAGTAATTGGTTTTTTTCCTACCCAGCCAGATTTTCTACCTTGATTTCTCTTTACACTTTCACGAGCATGATAACTTGACTTTACCCAGTGCTTTATGATGTTGGTTGACCAGCAGGAATGGTTAGGGTAGGATCATTGCATTTATGTGATAAGAAGCATCTTATACAAAACTCTGTTGAACAGTCTGATGTGAATATAGTAAAAAAACCCAACCAAACCAATTTGTAATGCCAAATAAATGTATTTAAATAAATTTAATGAAGCCCGTGCATTTGAGGATTGAGTCCTGCTGAGAGGCCGCAGCTTGCTCACAGTGTGGTGATCTCTGGAAGATGATTTAATCCTCCAAAGGAACAAAACCTCTCAAAAAAGCTGAAGGCATCCAGCACTTGGCCTGTGAATGCACATGTTGTTTAACTGGAGATGACAAAATTTGTGCAAGCACTGTTATGTTCCCAGTAAAGCAGCAGCTTTTACAGCTCCATCCTGGGATATAATCCCAGACATAAACTCCTCCTGCCACGTGAATGAATGGTGAGTGGATGCTCTGTGTGCAGGCACTGCCTCTGTACTGCACTTGTGGAACTTGCTTACTGTAATTAGGACAACTCCCAAAATTTAAAAAAGTCGTGGTGAAGGATTTTAAACACAGAAAGAAAATTTACCTTGTTGCACCCTTTAAGTTACTCTGTACTCTGCAGCCCAGAGGAATCCAGTTGCTCTCCAGAGCCCCAAGACTGGAATTTTTCATTCCTTAAACAAAAGGAAGTGAAGACTCTTGCACAGCAATCTGGTTTAAATAACTGAGACTTTAAATAAATAAATGTGTTCCCCTAATCTTGTGATGCAGCTATCATGGCCTTTAGAAATGGACCTTTAATGACCTGTTATGTCTCAACATTCCTAAACTTTGAATGAGAAGGTATCAAGCCATTGATCTGACTATGAGGCACCTATGACTGCATCCTCAAACTAGGTGACCTCATGCATTAGCAAGGTTTATTTCTGCAGCTGAATTCACAGCTCATTTGCTTGCCACTCAAAGAAAAGTCAGAAAAAAAAAATCAAATCTAGCTTTTCTTCCTTTTCTAAAGGAATCCTGACTCGATGACCAAGATGCATTTGTATTTCTTCCCAAATAACAGTGTTTAGTCATTGAGGTGTGACTGCCAGAATAACAGTACTCATCTGAATAAACCACTTGAATTTATTCTGTTTTATGGAGATAAAACACCCATATTCATTTCCTTAGTTTCGGTTTGTATGAGTTAGTGTCTCTTTTCTATTGCCAATCAGCAAAGCGTGCAAATAATGATATCAGTGCACAAAATTAGCCCTGACCAAGAGGAACAGTGTGGAGTCTGTTGTAGGAATAGTCAGACTGATTCTTTCCTTCCTATTTTTTTTCCCCAGTTCCCTTTAAGATGAAGTTCTGTGAAGTATTAAACACACAGGGCTTATTCACTCGTTTGTGTTGGATGAGTGAATTTGGGGCTTGTGGGAGATGCCAGATGGGCCGAGGGAGAGACAGAAGGTCTCTGTGTCCCCACCAAGCAGCAGCAGAGTGTGTTTCCCAAATTATGCTGCCAAGTGCCTCAAACCTGACCCACAGGTAAGAGGCTACTTTGACACCCTTTCAATCCACAGCATCTTTGACATTTAATGTCCTGAGTGCTCCATTTCTTCCTGGTGTGCTCAGCTACTCCTCAGCTTCAGCCACCCTTTGAGACAAACACACTCTGCTCCTCAGAAAAGAGAAATGAATCATTACACTGCTTGGGTTGCTTAAAAATGATAACATTAATTAAAAAAACCAGAAAGAAATATCCCAATAATTCACTTCCCTTTCAACCATGGATGGTTGAGAACCACATACATAAAACTTAGATTTTTCTGGTAGCTTTTTCTGTTCATACTGCTGTTGTTGGTAAGCAAACAGATTAATATCATAAATGTGTTCTGTGATAATCAGGTGCAGTTGGAAAGCAAAAGTCCATATTCCTTTAAAGCTGAAACTTCACCTTAGCTTAATAGAAACTTCCCAAACCAGAATATTCTTGATGATAGAGTTCTTTGTGGAGGGTGAGGGGAATGGCTCGTTTCAGTTTAAGCTCTGTGCTAATTTAACTTGTTCTCTAGTTCAAAGAGCTTAATGAACATTGGTAATATGGAGAGCTGCACTGTCTTCTTGAAAAATATCTGCATAAGAGTTTGCTGTGATTCTGATCTGCTGCTGCATATTTTGTGCAGCTCATTTCACAGTGGATTTGGTGTTTTGCATTGAGACTTGATAAATTCATCTGGAGAAGGAAATGCCAGCAGGAAAATTTCTCAGGTTCTGCTTTGTGGTGATTTTCATAATGTTGTTTAGGTTTGGAGGGAGATGATTAATTTGGATATTTGGGCAGGAAACAAAAGGTGCGAGGAAAACAAATTGGATTGAATGGGGGAGACTGGGAAGGGCTTTATTTCAGACAACAAAACTTGTAATTATATATTGTTTTATCTATTTCACAGTAGAAGACTTTCTCAATAATCACAATAGAACATCAATCACTGCAAGTATTACAGTCCAAACCAAAGTTAACAGGTTTTTCTTCTGGAATGTACCTTCTTAGTCAGATAATCCTTTATAAAGCAATCACGGGATGTTTGCTATAATTCCCAAAGGATTGGTATGTGTCTGTGTAGGAAGCTAGATGAAGCTTGAGCAAATTCTTTAATGAGTAAAAAGATTTTTATTTTTATTTTTCTTATAGTCAGAAAATGTCACTGTTCTTTATGGGAACATCTGAGATAAACTGCACAATCATAGAATGGTTTGGGTTGGAGGGGACCTTAAAGATCTTTTAGATCCAACTCCCTGCCATGGGTAGGAACTGTCTCTACTTCCTTCCTTCATGTAAAAGGACATTGTCTGACTGCTGTATTTTAAGCAAAAATTACATATTTATTAAAATTTAATTATTATTTATTGAAATATTTATTAAGCAAAAATGCTGCCATTCTCAAATGGGAGAATTTGAGAATGTTTGTTTTTACTGCTTGTTTGTTACTGGTGGTGGAAGAAAGGGCAGGTGAGGAATTAGAGCAACAGGTTGTTACTGTTGTTCTGTCAAGGTGGTTAAGAATAATAAAGAATTTACACTTTTAATTGGACATTCATGGAAAGGTGTATTCAAGTAAATGAAGCAATTCACAGTGCTAAAGAGAAAACTTTTCCCCCTACTTTATTGCCTTGGGTGGAAAAAATTAGAAATGCAAAATTTTTGTCTCTTTCCTTTTAGAGTTTTCTCCCATGGAGAAGTGAATTTCTTATCAGTGTGGAAGAGATTCAATATCACAGATAAGACATTTGCCAAAAAATAGAGGATGTGCAGACACAAAGAGGGAACAGAACAGCACGTTGTAACTTCAACAGGAGGAGGAAAAACTTCCTCCACTGCTGTGGTATTAAAGGTCATCTTCCATTGTGAGCCCAGATCCAGTGAATAAACCTGAAACAGAGAAAACTGAGCAGAAAATTGCCAACATAGCCAATATCAAGTTTCTCTCTCCTCAATAATTTCTTTTTCATACCCTCAGCTGTATTCAGGGTTTCCTTTAGTTTCTATCTCAGTATAAAGAATCTGGTGATGGTCTTTTATGTCTTTATTTGTGGCACTGTGCAATACAATAGAACTCAGGACTTGACACAGTAAAGAATGGATATTTTCTATCTGGCATTTGCAGGTTGCGTTCTGCAAACCTTTGGTTGTCCATAAGCACAGCAATTGGACTGGATTGGGAAGGGGTTAATCCTTCCCAGCCTGCTGCAAATACCTCAGGTTTAAATCTTTTTTGTCTTCAGTGCACAAGCTCATATGAAATCATAGAAGCAAAGCAATATATTGACTGCCCTCTGAGAGCACAGCTTGGAAATGAGCTTTTCCACCCAGGTGGCTCAGCCAGCAGAACTCAGACAATGGAGACACCTTTTTGGACTGTTAGATCAATGTCTCATACTAATGAAGTTACTGTTTGAAATACCACAGAGGTGAAGCCTAAAAATCAATCTGTTTGTCTTTAGACTAGAGGCAGACAGTGTTAAACATTCATCCTTCCTGCCTCTTAGTTTGGTGCTTCAGCTCTTGGTGTTAATTATAGTTTCAGTCTTGGCACTTATTGTTTCAGTCTTACAAGTTGCTCTTGATTTGTTTGCACAGTGTAAAGGAAGGGAGGGAAAGAATCAGCCCTGAAGTGCTCTTTCGCTCCTGTCCCCAGAGCAGAAAAAATTTAAAAATTAAAGGGTGTGGAGGAATGAAAGTGAATAAGGAGGAAAGGAGAAATGAGGGAGCACTGCCTGTGTCCTGAGGGGACCTGCTCAGAGTTCTTTTGACAAAGTCAAATTTTAGCCCCAAATGCCTGTTTGTACTTGAAATGTTTTTGTTTTGAGGCACTGTGATCTCAAATACAGCTTTAAATCCAGGGTAGAACTCTGCTTTCCACACAAAACCTTGGCAGACCTTGGGAGAAGCTTGGTGTGTGTCTCATTATCTCTTCCCGGGGATCTGGATGGGGTTTTGGCTGAACAGGATATGTTGGGTCTGGCTCAGAGGGAGGCAGTTTTCCCCACAGCAGTGCTGTGCTTTGTGTTGGTAGCTAGAAAGGTGTTGATAGCACAGCAGTGTTTTGGGGCACAGCATCAGGGCTTTCTGTCCAACATTCCCCATCACCAGCAGGCTGGGATGGGCAAAACCTTGGGAGGGGACCCAGCCAGGACAGCTGACCCAAACTGACCAAGAGGATATTCCTTATCATATGACATCTGCTCAGCAACAAAAGTTAAGAGAAGGGAGGGACATTCATTATTATGACATGTGGTCAGACATTACCTGTTGATGGGAAGTAGAGAATAAATCTTTTGTTTTTCCTTTGCACTGATTTTCCTTTATTAAATTGCCTTTATCTGGACTTACGAGGTTGTTTTTTTTTCCCCACTTTATTTCCTCCCCTCCTTGTCTTGCTGAGGAGGGGAGTGATGGAGCAGCTTGATGGGCAAATGGTATCCAGCCGAGGTCAACCCACCACACAGAAATTCTGAAAGAAAAGGGGAAAAAAAATCATTTTAACTTGGATTATAGCGAGACTTTAAAACTCCTGAAACTTCTAATTAAGTGGCAAACCTGCTTCTCCTGCCTCACCTTGGCACCTTAAGGCCCACATCATTAGTGCTGTATTCTGCAAGTACAAAATACAATGTACTGGAAAGGAGGGTTTAAGGAGTGTGCTCGTGACAGAGTTGGTATGACATGCTGTGCTGGCAGTGCTGTCCCCACGAGGTGGAGTGAGTTGGGAAGTTGTGCTGCCCCAGGTACCAGGCCAGGGGCTATTCCCTTCCAGACAGGCTGTGGGCACTCAGTTTTTACCCACTGGACTGAGGAACCAGCCAAACCTTGTTGTACAGTTAGCTCAAGGGCACACACAGGATGATCCTGCTGTGAGTAAGAGCAGGGCTCAGTGACTTGCTGCTTCAAAAGGAGCAGAGACAAGAGCCTCCATCCTGCTGTGAGCGTGGAAGTTGATGTGATGTGGACTCTGACCTCAAACCAGGAACTGTATTTCTTTTGGCACTCAGTGTACCTGAAGACAAAGCCCTAAAAAACCCCAAACCCACCTTATTGTTCTTTCCAGGTAGGCCCTGGGTAATCCCCCTGCAGTCAGTGCCCCTGGGTTCTGGGGGTTCACCTGGCAGGATCTGCAGGGTGGCTGCACCTCAGGGTGGGCTCTGTGTGGCTCCCAGGAGCTCTTTGGCACAACCATCACTGTGGGGCAGGGCTGGTTCACAGGCAGATGTTCAATCTACTCCCTCACTGTCAATCTGAGGCCAAAAAAGCCTTTCATTTCCTTGGGCTGAACTGCATGGCAATAATGGACTTTGCTCCCAAGAGCACTGCAAGTTTTAACTTCCTTCAGTGTGCACGAAGGGCTTTGGAGATGGAAATGACTGTAAATCTTGAGGTTGTTGATGATGACCATAGTAGTTTAGATCTTTTTCAATCACCCACTGTCTTTTTCAGATCTGAGCAAAAACCTGAGAGAAATTAGAGGTTTCTCTTCTCGGGATAATGGACTTATTTTTCTTTATTGCTCTATCAAGTTTTACCCTTCAGTGTAGCTGCACTATATCTTGTAAGTAGAAGCACCACAACATCCAGAGCAATAACTATTATTTACTCAGCTCCCCCTGGATGCCTGAGGATAACATTTCTCCCAAACCCTGGATGTTCCCATTGTACACAAAATTGGGTCCTAAACACTGTGGTGAAACAAAAGTCCTTTCGAATGCAGTGAGTTTGTAGATGGGAGATGGGAATTTAACAGCAGGAAACTTCTACATTTCTTATTTTTACACAGTATTAATTGTTTTACAGGGGAAAAGGCCAAATACATATTTAAAAATGACCTTTTGCCAGACCTTAAACATAGCCTTTCCTTAAGCACAGTTCGAAATCCTGCTGTCTCTCCAAAACCTCAGACCCGTAAATCAGGTTTAGGGAAGATGAAGCAGGATGCCAAAAATCCCTCTGCACTGCAAAAACGAATTCAAAGGCAAGCAGCAGGGTGAGAAGAAAATGTTAACTCTTGTTGATGAGAGCTGCCAAGGCTCTGAGCTCCCAGGGCTCTCACTGGCCCGGCCCTGCTGGAGTGCTGCGGGCACCAGAGCACAGCTCCGGGGCAGCGCCTGTGGGAGACAAAGGTGGCAGCAAATCGGGCAGCGCTGCTCATCTCCGGGGGGACAAAAGGATGGGATTGCCACAAAAGGTCTTTTGCTTGATTTTACATTTTATTGCACTCGAAAGGGTTTGGAATGAGCTGTTAAACCCCACAGGGGCCCTTTTGACTTCCTCAAATGCCATG